>NC_051215.1:12052000-12117000 GCF_015220715.1 Pygocentrus nattereri
TTATCTCTCTTATTCTTTATCTCTCTGTCTGTCTAAGCTTTTTGCTCTCTCTCTCTCTCTCTCTCTCTCTCTCTCTCTCCCTGTGCTGAACAGCTGTCTGGTTGGTCCCATTTCCATCGCTCTGGAGTCTCTATTGACATGCTGCATCACTCTTGATTGAATCCACAATCTGTGATTCAATTACGGATTCTCAGTCTGCCACTGTGTCTCTCCTTCACTTCCTGCTTCCTCTCTCTTTCTCTTTCTCTCTGACATCGGAGACGTTTAATTAGACATTTCCCTTCTTTTCTCCTGGCTTCCCAATGAATTTATTGTAAATTGTACTGTAAATTAACCCTTTAAATTCCAAGGCTTATTACATACTAAAGCTTATTATTCAGTAGTTGCATGATCTTCAAATCAAACTGGCTGGGCTATTCTTAGGTTATAGAAGTGTGCATTAAAGCTTTGGACCTGTCAGCCGGCCCTGGGTTTAAGCTGTTTCTATGCATCTGGATGCAGGTTATCCACCCGAAAGTATGGCCAGCCATTATGTTTACAGACTTTGTGATTTGGTCTGTTGCATTGTGGTTAAATGATATTTTATGCCCTGGTGACTGCATGAAAACATAACCGTTAACAAACCTAATAATAAGGATTTTTGATAACACTTTAAATGAAACCATTAGCCCTTTCTGGGCTATCATAGACTTGATAACTCAAAGTCCTTTTTAGTGCCCTAATGCTGCTTATGTCATACTATAACACCAAAATGTTGACACTCCGCCTAATTTTTGGCTTTGGCTGTTCCAGCCACACTCATTGCTAACAGGTGTATACAATCAAGCACATAGCCATGCAGTCACTCTACACAAACAGTGGCAGTAGAATGGGTCATACTGAAAAGCTCAGTGACTTTAAATGTGGCACTGTCATAGGATGCCACCTTTGCCGCAACTCAGCTCATTAAATTTCTACCCTGCTACATGCGCTGTGGACAACTGCAAGTGACATTATTGTGAAATAGAAGTGTTTTGGAGCAACAACAGCTGAACCTTGAAGCTGTAGACCACGCAAACACTCACTGAGTGCTGAAGTGTATAGCATGTAAAAATGACCCATCCTAAGCTGCACCACTCACTGCAGCATTCCAAACTGCTTCTGGAAGCAGCATCAGTACAAGTAATGTGCACCAAGAGCTTCATGAATTGGGTTTTCCATGGTCAAGCAGTTGCACACAAACTGCTGATCGTTATGCAAGATACCAAGTATTGGCTGGAGTGGTGTAAAGCATGCTGCCACTGGACTCTGGAGCAGTGGAAACATTTAAAAAATCTGTGGAATTTCTCTATAAATAATATATAATATAATATAATAGAGCATAACCTTCTACCAACACTCCGACATTAAGACTCTAAAGATTCTAAACTTTTTCTACTCCATTATAACCAGCCTGGCAGCAGCTCTTATTCTTTGTAAAGTAGAAGCATTGCTAATAATTACTCTTCTAATACCCATACCACTTGCATCTGTAGACTTTAAGGATTTGTTTTTTTTTTACCCAGCTTGAGTAATAAGGGATATTTTAATTCTATGGATGTTAAAGATTAGGCTTCAGTGTACATTACTTCTCTTTGTTGTGTTTAACAGCCAAATACCTACATTTCTTGTGTGTCATTGTGCATTTTGAAGTGATATGCAAATCCTAAAGGATAAACAGACCTGTGTATCATATAGACTGCATCACTGGATGTAGTATAAATTATTAATGTGGAAAAGCTCAACACATTGGAATCAGGTAAATTCACTGCATCTCTTTTTCCTTTAGCACACTTTAAAGTTTCCGCTCTTGACTAACACATAAAAACTTTCACCTGAGAAAGTGTAACACCTCATCACTGCTTTCAGTTTTAAGTGCATGGGCGGTGGGTTTGGAAGAAGATGGTCAGTTTATTGGCAGTGCGGCTCACTGATAAGAGGCAGCATATTTTTT
Organism: Pygocentrus nattereri; assembly: GCF_015220715.1. Classification (NCBI taxonomy): domain Eukaryota; kingdom Metazoa; phylum Chordata; class Actinopteri; order Characiformes; family Serrasalmidae; genus Pygocentrus; species Pygocentrus nattereri. The sequence goes on from NC_051215.1 coordinate 12,053,973, forward strand.
CAGGTTCACTGAAGTGAAATCAATTTTGCAGAAAGGGAGATTACGCTGTGGACTAATCCAGGCAGATATGGCCATCGCTTTGTTTCATATTTGACTTAGCTAATGACTCACTGTAGCTTAAAGTTTCTAATTTTCTGCCTCGCTAGCCAAGAGAGCCTCTGTGAGCATCAGACTCCAGACTAAAATCAAATGGAATGTCTGTCAGAAATCAAATCCATTTTTAATGCTTTTGTGGTCGACCACAATCATTATTATTTTAATGGCGTTGCTTGTTAACTTACCGCCTATGTTCAGCTTTTTTAGGTGAGCTGAATTTATTTCTTTCCTTTAAAGGAGAGGAAAAAAGTAAGTTCTAGTGGTTTTATTCACTTAGAATATGTTCTGAAGATTTTTCTCTAGACCCTATAAGAAGTGAGCTGAGACCACAGACACACTTGGCTATTCTTACTCTCCTATCTCTTATCCATGCCAGCTTTGTCTGATGAGACTTTGACCATCGTATTTGATTAAAAGTCTGCAGAACAGCAACCTGTGGAACTCAACCGTTCAATGCGACATTAATTCATCAAAGAAGCGCTGGATGGGCAAGGGGGAAAGAAAAGGAGGACGAGGTAGAGAAAAAGAAGAGGTTCTGCTGAGGGCACAATGAAAGGCCCGTCAGTCTTTGTTCTCCAGAGCTCAACACGAGTGGAGCAAGAAAAGAGAGGACAGGGACCACTCAGCCGATTCAGAATGTCAGGGGCGGACGCTGTAATCTGCCCCTGTCCATTGCCGCCACCGTGTAATGCGCTACTGCAGTGGCTTCAATAGGCCACTGAGCGAAAAACGAATCAATATCCATATAGAGGCTCCCCCCGGCCCGATGCTGGGCCCAGCTAAAGCATTCAGCTCTCATTAAGGCCTCTATCAGTGCTCCTGTGAATGCCTGGAAAGGCTTTTATTTCTCATTTTATTTGCCTTTAATTGAAGTGAGTAGGCATGGTCTGAATGACCAACCCTGGACTAATCTGTCTTTTAACAGCCACTTTGAATTCATTAAGCACTTCTCCGCACACACTGATAAGTGTCTTTCATAAGACAGCATGTATTTTAGTGGTCAGATTGGAGTAAAACTGGTGAACATACAAGGTACAACACAGAGAGCCAGACATTTTGGGGATCATGGGATTTCCAGAGCTGTGGTGATGTACACATCTGCACAGCACCACTTAGTGAGGTGAAATCTACTGGCGGTCCTACTGCACTCATAGAGTGTGTCAGCAAAAGGGCAGGGGCTCATGGCCCCCTTGGGGTCTATCTGTGCCCATGCCTGGTCCATAGTTACTTTATTTGCTTTAGCATAACCTTATTCACACGGATTAAATTTACATGAGGTCCTGGGTAATTTCCTCTTATACAGGTGCTATTTGCTGAGTTTATTGTTGTCCGGATCTGCCATATCTGTGTTTTCCTCTGCTCCCCTGAGAACACCATTCAAACTCAGCGATGCTCTGATCATTATAGTCCCACCCAGATATCAACATGTTTTGCCAAGCTGATGTTGCCTTGCTTTGCAAAAAATCAAGTCCACATTTGCTCTTTTAGCGCATATCAGAGACCTTTCTTTGGATGTTAAAGACTTTACGAAAACATGAAATGAGCAATGGATGCTTTTGGAGTACCAAGAATAATGCAACCAACGAAAAAAAGAGAGATCCTGTAGGCTAATTAAAGGGGCAATTATAATGACTGCTGCAGTTATAAAGCATTACTTTATATTTCCCTTTTTTGAAAGCCTTTTCAGACCGTTCTCTAGAAATAATGGCGAGTTTCATCACTGTCAGTTCCTTAAAGATCTAAAACCATTTTTTGATAACATAAAATAAAATACAACCCACTAGAAACTTGCTCATCCTATGGTCATTCTGTTGCTGTCAATGGATAAATCCAGTACAAACAGAGCTTATATCATCTTGGTCTTTTGTTCAGTGTTTTGCTGAAGTATTTCTACATTCCATGGCAATTACCACTGCACAATGCAATACTCAGGCTTTGGAGATTTGGGGGCTCCTTTTATAGGCACATGCAGATGTCTGAATAAAGGCATTCTTTCTTTAATTTTTTATACATAACACACACCAAAACTCTGTATTTTTTCATTTTCAGGTTCCCCAGTACACATTTTTGCTCTGTCATAGCTCCCAACACACTTCAACCAAGCAATTGAGAGCACTGAGTACCTTTTACAGGTGTACTGGCAGGTAGGTTAGGTTATCTGGTTGCCCTGAAGGACTAGTTTGAGAGCCACTGTTGTAACTAGCAAGCTAAACAGGGATTACTGACCTACCTGAAAGCAGAGGTTAAAGAGGTTAAGAGGTTAAAGAAAGTTGGCCAAAGTTTTAGAGCTAGTTTGAAAAAGCAGGACCTGTGACTGATTTTTACTATCCACCAACCTGTGTTTGTGTCCCGAAGCTGAAGACACCGTTCCCCTCTGTATATAGACCCATTTCTATTTGGGACAGAGCTGTCTCCTCCAGGGCGAGCAACTGCAGGATAATGCAGAAACTGCTCTCAGCTGGAGTCGCTATGCACTTTCAGCATCATCAGTGCAGCACTGGGACAGACTTAAGCAGCAGCTTTGCTTCAGTGATTAAGTCTGTGCCGTTCTCCGCTAGACGTCAATGGTGAACCGAGGAAAGCACACCATTACTTCTCTCTCTCTCTCTCTCTCTCTCTCTCTCTCTCTTTCTCTTTCTTCCTTGGGCCTCTATTAATTAGAGGGACACCGGAGACGTGAGCTTAATTACACTATGGGGCCTTGGCGTTTCCCTTCCTCTCTTTACTGTCATCGCTCATTCCCATTGATGATTTATGAAGACCCACAGGGGGGCGTTTACCTTACTGCAGCTTCTTCCCTCCAGCTGAGCTAATGGACGGTTCTACATCCTCTGATTTGCTCTGGGTCGTGGGTTGGTGGAGCTCTTCCAGGAAGGGGAGCTAATTTGCTGAGAAAAGAGCTACCATGCTCCCCAGGTTCTGTAGTGTAACAGTAACATCTAAAAATAACCCTTAAGATTAAGATTCTTGCTGTAAAAGATGCTAAGGCACTACAAAAAGTAGTTCTAATGGCAACAACTTTACTTTCTGGATACTGGGTACCTCCTTGGCAGCTACAACACTCCTCAGACATTGTAGTGTAGCAGGAGCATCTAAAATAACCTTTAAAGTCAACGTGAATCTGAAATCATAATGCATTTTTTAACACCATGATATGCATCAGGGTGAAACACTAAGGAGGGTCTCTAAACAAACCGACGGATTTTGCTCAATGGTTGGTGAGGATGGAATGGGGAGGAAAAAGATGATATAATTGGTTAGTATTATTATTCCCCACCCACTGGTGCACATAAATGAAAATCCACTTACTGAAAACAACTTTAAAAAAAAAACGGAATTATTTAAACTTCCTTTGGCAAACAAGGATACACAATGTCACTGATGTAAAGCACCACTCTTATGAAGCATCAAAAGCTTTTGGAGTACTGATAGAGCCCACTTGTGGAGAATCTGTAGCCTGTTAAACATGACTGAGTGAAAAGTTACAAGCCACGTTCTTTGCATCTAAAAAGCACCAAAGCCCTATCAAAAGTAGTGTGTCATTCTAATGCTAGCAACTTTATGGGTAGCTGGTATTAGAGGTTTCAAACGGGCCTTTAAAAGTTTTGTAAGTGCTTGTGGATAGTTGCCATTGGCCATCTAGAAGAGATGAGAGAGAAAAGAAAAAGCAACTAAGAGCTTCTGATGTCTAGACGTGTTTTGCTTCTGCGTTGGCCTCAGGTGTTGTGTCCATTCTGTCATTAGCCACATCACAGAGCCTCAGGCTCAGGCGGCATTTTGCCCTCCTGCAATTTTTTTTCTTCTCGCTGAATCAACGCCTAATAAGGCTTTTCATTTAAGCAGCAAACTGGAGTTTGTGTCCAGCAGATGGTGGTATTGGTCTAAGCCAATAAGCCTCATGCATTTTTCAAAAGCTCTGCTGAAACTGGAACAAGGGGCCATTTTCTGGCTAATGAATACACAAGTGTTTGCCGGCGGTGACATTTCACATATGAAGTCCCTTTTATAGCTTCATTGCACCTTTTCTTCCCACAGGAATACTTGGTTAGGCTATTTTAGGCCTGCAAACCTCCGCAAGTCTCAGTTCATTTCATCCTTTTTGCATGTTTTGTCATCAGAGCAAATCAATATAGTATAAAAAAGTGCTACTGTTTAATTTGTCAATGTCAGAGCGGTGCTTTATGCTATCTATACTTCACATTTCCAGCAGGCCAGCAAGAACTGTAGGGCCACTGTATAAATAGAATTTATGAATGTTTTATAATACATAATAAGTTATTAAGATGAGCTGCCCTTTTTAAATTGAGGCCATGGCAGTGTAGCTGTAGGTTCTCACTTCTATATCTCATCCATTTGGGTGGATATCTGTCTGATCTGTTTAAGGGAGACCTTTGATTAGCTCAGAGTCAGAGTGAGTGGTGATCCTCTAGAGATCCAATTAGCCAAAATGCAGAGGCCAGGGGCTTTCTGGGCTAGGGCTGGCCTCTGTCCTGCCTCTTCACTGCCCCTGTACTTCAGGTCCAGCTAGGTAAATCCATCTGTAATCTCAGCTGTCACGCAGCAAGGCTGCCAGACTGACCCCTGACCAGCCAAACTGAATGGTTAAAGGTGAAATCCACTAATTAACACACACTTCCAACTTGACATACAAACTTTTATAGTTGCACTCATGCCCGGCAGCAGGATCAAGTAGACGGGGGGCAAAATACATTTCTGAGGGAGCACTTTCACCCAATGAACTCCACGTGTTATTAGCATGAAGGCATTCCGCTTTGCACTGAACTTGCTTTTCTATGAAATCTACATCATTAAATGCAAACATGCCCTCAGCTGTAAAAAGTACTATGATATGAAAGGAAATATGATAAATGATTATAAATTTATAGAATGTGGCTCTGATGAACACAGGTACATTTTCATTTAGGCCTTCAAAATGTTCTCAAAGGAGCCTATCCCAGCAGTATTCGGGCGGAAGGCAGGATACACCCTGGACAGGTCGCCAGTTTATTGAAACATACTTACTCATATTTACCACACATTATACATATATACCACATTTGTAGGCTACAGTTTAAGGCCATACTTAACAAGAGCAGCACAACATGCGAAAATACCAACATGAGAAATACCAACATGCCCACATAAACTGGGTTCAGTCTGCTATGCAGTCTATTCACAGCGGCTGAGAATACCTGAAGTGATCCTGATCTGCTAAACATGCACAATTGGTGGTTGTTATTCTTGAAGGTATTCAGCTTGGTGATTTGGCTCAATGTACCCCAGCAGCTTTCAAAAGCAATCACCGTCTTCCACACTGATGGGCAGCATATCCCTCTGTTGTGTGATTTGCTCCCTGAGAACACAGCAAAATAGTTGGCCTTCTTTCTTTGGTTAGCTCTTCATTGTACTGTTGCTGCTGCTGAACTTCAATACAGCATTATATCTATAATTGTTCTTGGAAAAAGTCCTCCATCCCACAGAACACTGTTTTGTCAAATATGACTCGAATATGTCTGGGTGATGGGGTTAACTTGTCAGTGATTGAGCTGTAGCCACTCAAAAATTATGTAAACTACATTTAGAATGGTTTAATCTCTGTCACATTGTCTCTAGAGCTATCTTTTAAAAGGAAGTGGAGTCGTGGATTCAAATCACCATCTCCAGCAGCAGAAGACGACTCTAAAAAACTTAGATTTATGCATCACTTGGTAGGGCTACAGGAACAAGTTGTGCCCTAAATATGCATTCGTACAATTTAAAAACAGTCCTTAAGTTCAGCAAAAAGCTTCCATGTTCAAATATTAATAGTTTGTTGGAAACTGAAGTTTTTAACAAAAGCATTGGTTCAACCTTTATGTATTTGTGATTTAAAGGTTAATGAGCTTCTCTAATACTAACTTCTTCAAATATTAATGTAGGTTTAAATGTCGATACTTTTGACTTTCACGCAAGTATGTTTTCACTTCCAAACTTCCATTTAATTGAGTGAGATTTCATAACAAACCCAAACTTTCACTTATGTGCAGTTTCCCTTTTGGCACCTCTGCATAAAACAATGTTTAACTCCACATGTTCATCAGTTTCACAATGGCCAGCATGGAGGGGCACACAGCTAACTACTCCTGAGGCTACTTGTAAGTCTCTGAATGTGTCATCAGTAAGATGTTCGGTACAAAGTTAACCAGACTCATTACTGCATCTGTAGTTGTTCCATCTATTTGTGCAAGTATGGATGATATTCTCTTTTCCAGATATGTCTAAATGGGCCTCAGCTCTATTAGAGAAGGTTAGAAGTGCTTTATTAGAAGTGCCACCAGCAGCCTGTATAGCAGAAGCTTAATCTTCACACCATAATGCCTCAGGATGATGCCTGCTGGTGGCATGGCATCGGATGAAGGCTCCCTTTCATCCTGTTCTAACAGCGGTTTTGAAGTTCTTCCTTTGAATGCTTCAGGTTCAGGTTTGAGCAGAAGAAGCAGGTCCAGGATCACTGGAACTAATCAGGCTGTGACGGTAGAAGATGCAGCTGAAGCAATGCGTCAGCACATTTTATGTGAAGTCTCACCAACTTAACCCCTTAAACTGTGTACCACATTTGAATTCCTCACTCTTACAACTGGATTACTTAACTTTTAGTTTCGTAGAAGTTAGCAAATAAGTTTGTAGCTACCAGAAGTGGGTGAAGTAGCCGAAACCCCAACTGAAGTAAACATACTGTTACTTTGCTGAGTAGCCCAGCAGAAAAAAAAACAACTTAAGAAGGATAAAAAGCATGAAGTGAAAAAATTACTTAAGTACTGAGCTGCCATAAAATAAAAAATATAGTCAATACATCATATATTTCTCATTTTGAGATTGTAGTAAGAATATCTTTTTTTAAATACTTTTTTTTACTTGTTTAAAGTGACTACCTAATAAAAGTGTCTCATTCAATTGGTAGATAATTTTTTACACAACTCAAAGACTTCTAATGACTCAAAGCAAGTAAAAAAACCTATAAATACGTCTTAATATTCTTACATCAATATCATAATGAGAGATATTTTTTTTAAATGTTTTTATTTACCAAGATAACATTTTTAGTAAGGCTCTGAAGTGAGAGTAATAAGCAATAGCAGAGCAGTCAAGATGCTGAACCAACAGATCAGACTGAAATGAAAGACTAAGAGATAGAGTAATAACAAAATATGAATGGCTTAACTGTAGATGCATGAAAAGAAGAGTGCTCTCTTAACAAATATACCTGAATACAAGCCAAAGATTTCTCATTTAAAAATACTCAGAGAGGTGCAAATCTATGAAAAAGGGACATGTCAACCAAAAGAAAAAGTAATCATTGCATCATCTATTGTAGACATGTCTACTCACCTCCTACATTGGTACCGCATCAGTCTCGAATGTGAGAGTTTACAGTTTAAAAGCAGCAAAAACCAGCTTTCAACCTGATAGGCTGGCTGAAAACAAACACACAAAAACTTCTACATATTATCTCTACATGGGACAAAGAGCTTGAGCCTTAAGATCTCAGATCAAATTGGAATCTGGTGTAACTTTACCCTTACCTCTAAAATTGTAGGTCATCAGTTAATAAAAAAAATACAGATTTTATTACACCTTACAGACATTCCAAAATAAATCTGATTCCCATTTATAACTGTCCATTCTGCTCTGGTCATGTACCAGGTTCATTTTTACTTTTTGAAGTGTGAGGCTGTTTCTGACTTCTGGAAATTCATTTGAACCATTCTAATGATGCTACATATGAATTATGTCCCAAATCCTGCTCTCTGTTTACTCAGTGATGGTGAAATGTTTGCACTTAACCGATGCAGAATGCTAAGTTCTGGGTTTACTGCAGCTAAAAAGTTGATCATTCAGTTCTGGTTTAATCCTAATTGTAATACACAGAGATTTTGGATTTTTATATTTGGTAGAACTGTAATGTGAAGGTACACTACTCACAAAAAGTTAGGGATGTCTGGTTTTCAGGTGAAATTTATGGAAAATGTAAAACGTTCACGCTACAGTGATATTTATCATGAAAGTAGGGCATTTAAGTAAAAGCATGCAATGGTTATTTCCTCATCTCAAGCAATTTATTGAAAGCTAACAACAGTGATGCGTATAACTTACCCCAACAAAAAAATCTCAATGTCTCAATAACTTGTCATGTGCCCTTGAGCATCAATTACAGCTTGACAACGACGTCTCATGCTGTTCACAAGTCGACGCATTGTCTGCTGAGACGTGGCATCCCACTCTTCTTGAAGGGTGGCCCTTAGGTCATTGAGGTTCTGGGGTACAGAGTTATGAGCCTCTACACAGCGACTCAGCTGATCCCATAGGTTTTCTATGGGATTCAGGTCTGGAGAAAGTGCAGGCCACTCCATTTTAGGTATCCCAGTCTCCAGCAGCCATTCCCTAGTGATGCGCCCTCGATGAGCTGGTGCATTGTCATCCATGAAGATTAAATTAGGCCTGTGTTGTTCATGCAGAGGCACAATGACTGGATTAATGATGTTATTCAAGTAGTATGGGCTTGTCACTGTACCATTCACAAAGCGTTGGGCAGTTCTGTATTGACTAGATACACCTGCCCACACTAACAACACCACCACCACCACCTTGCCATTAAGCTCCTTGTTAGAGAACAGCAAGTTGTGCATAAAGTACTGAAACATTGAAAGAAGTGTATGTGTAGCCCGGCATGTGCTATCCCGGGCTCAAGGAGGACGCTGGAGGCAGGATTCACGTTTGCAGCAGCCATGTTTCTTTATTTTTACATTCAAACAAACACAAACCAAACAACCAAAACTATGCTGGCCACTTTTCAGTGGCTTAAGCTCGACTTTTCAGTCTCTGTCTCGAGCTTTTCAGCTCTTCAGTCTATTGCTGCTGCTGCTGCCGCTGCACATTCCTCCCTCTCCTCTGTTCCCTCAGCTGTTTTTAAAGGCGCTCATGCTGCCAGCCAGATCAGAATCAGCTGGCTCTCATTAAAGGCAGCGTGAGCACCCGAGCCGAAAAGGAGCGAGAGCTCTCCGATCCGCCTCCTTGTTACCGCCCCCAGCTGGCAACTTGGCCGCTGAGGTGTAGTGAGGTGGCCTCGCTGCATAACCGGGGCGGGGCCCAGGCAGCGGAGCTCAGGACTCGCTCTTTGCCGGCACCGTCGTCATCCTCCTCCTCCTCCCGCCGTCACTGCCATGACTCGCGTCACTCTCGTCCGTCAAGGGAGCTCAAGCTTTGTATTCCGCCCCTCCACACTCGCCAGCATCCTCGCCGAGGTTCGATGATGATGGCCGCGAGAGCCGGCAGGAATGCAGGGCCCGGGGCCCGGGGGCCGGGTGCATGCCACAGTATGATTGCAGGAATAAACAGGGATCAAAGACAATACGAGCTTGGGCTGACATGCTACCTGCCATCGCAGATTGCATGTAGACTATTTCATTGTAATGTCATCACTACTAAAGAAGGGCTCAGTATGCATGTATCAATATGTGCGTCATGTATCACCCCTTTATTTTTTTATTTAAGAGGATTTCTTCCATGATTTAAACTTGTAAGCAAAACTTAATAAAACATTGATCACACAAAAGTATGAGAACCCCCTTCTGAGTATAAGAAACTTTTGAAAAACTACACTTGGTTCGGGTTGGATGCACAAGGGCCAAATATTACTTTTTATATATTGGCCTTTACATCAGTGGCCACGCTAGCAGTCAGGATTTCTCTTTTGTATGGTGGGAACTTCCAGTGATTGTCTGCTAAATTTGCATGATGCATGCTGGGTATTGTAGTATGAGAACAGAGATGGACGAAAATACAAAAGGGATACAAACTTGGGAATTGTGTCAAACCAGTGAGGCTGAGGGGTGCAGTGCTGCACTACTGAATACTACACAGCATGACAATAAACACATCGCTGTTGTCAGAAGAAAACCTTGTGTCTCCACAAATGGTACCTTTACAGGAGAAGGAAAAAAAATACTTTACTTTCAGTGTAAGTCAATGGAACCAGACTTTTTTCCAAGTTGATTTCAGGCCTTACTTTTGGTCCATTCATCATGGAATTTACAAACAATGTAAAGAGTAATATGCATTTTCAAAACATGTCAAAACTGAAAAATTGACACAAATGGAGATACAAAGCTTTCTTCTGACAGTGATATACTGTATAGGCTGGAATGCCCTTTAAGTACGTGAGCAAATGGAAGTAACCACTTCTGATTATATGCCTGTAATTTAAAGGGTTAATTTCCTCCCAGATTGTGAAGACAAATGACGCCAAGCCTTCTCATTCATGCATGACTGCATCGCACAGTTCACTTGAACCATGTGGCCATCTTAGTGGCTAACAGGAGCAGCGACCCTTGTTGACCCTTTAGCATAAATCTGTCACCTAATCTGAAGAAACATCTCCCCACTTACATAGAACCTGATTTAGCTTTTGGCACTTAAAAAAAACTGCTTTGCACATCCAGGATGATGGATTGTTGTGGGTAGAAACAGTATTAACCTCTGCTGCTGGATTTGATGAATAATCTCTGTAGGACTCTTTCAGCCTGAGCATGCTGAGTGCACTGCGGCTCTGTATTGAGGAGCCATTCAGTGCACTTTAATGGCTGATCATTTGTGAATTTCCTGCACAGAATCTGATCGATCGGCTCATCGTCGATAATAACGAGGGAAGTGATTGCGCGTATGCCTCGCCCTCATGTAACATATGAATCTTTAATGTAACTTAGGTTATCGATTAGCCGCAAAACAAGCCGCGATGAATTTGTTCTCATTGCTGATACAGGGAAGAACAGAAAGCCAGTGGGTGTCTATTGATCAGATGAAATTATAGCAGTTTGGAGTTGCAGTCTCCGTATCGATTCCATTCTATCCTCCATAGGTCAGGTAAAGTGCGACACAGAACCTTGTTTCTGTGTGTAGACACCCACCACTGCAATCGGTCTTCAGTCTTTAGCTAAACTATGCTATGTTAGTTTATGGCTTTCAGTTTATGGCTTTCATTCGTTCACTGAAGCTGTTTTGGCAACGTGTATTGGAACTATCTGTGCTAAACACATTCATAACATGTTATAATGCATTCATAAGGTGTCATAAACATGGCAACATGGCAATAAATGTTTTAAAAATGCATTACATGTTATAGCCATGCTTATTATGCATTATGAATTGTTAACATAATGCATTATAAGTACTGTTCATAAGAAATTATAAGAGCTCGTAAGTTGTATTTGTCTGCTCTAAGTAAAGTGAAGCTAACTGTACTAAATACTCCTCCAGTGTTAAGAGTGAGGCTTCAAGTTGAAGTATTTACTGGAGTATTTACTGAAACACTAAAATATACACAATAAAGTACATTACAGGCTTTAAACGTCAGAGTTTAAACTAGTGCTGCCATCAGTGTTTTACCCAATGTGGGAAGGTAAATGTACACCACTGTTAATGTACTCTACTGTTAGCTTTGTGCTAACTCAACACTGCATGTCCAATATTATACTGTTTGGAGCATCTGAATATTCAGGACTGAAGCCCTGAAGCTGCAGCCCAAACAGCACCAGCTCTGAGAAATATCATACTGGAAATCTCAGGGCGTAAAACTCTAAAAAGAGTCTTTACACTCTCCAAGCTGGGACTGACTTCTTTGGCACTGACAGTATAGCTTGTTATCAACACTACATATGATGCATTATTTTAACAATTCATAATGCATAATAAACATGGCTATAAATTGTAATTAATATAATTAATTTTTTATAAATATTTATACACATGTTTATAATGCCTTATGAATGCATTATAACATGGTAGAAAAGTGTTTATAGATGCTTATTCACATAACATTCATAGAAAACGTTACTGTTTTTTTCCCTGGTAGTGGAAATGTGAACTGACTATGGTTTTAAGGTGTCTAATCATGATGGTAAACTTTAATCCAGGCAATTTTACTAGTGGATCGCCATACTTAGGATGTGTATAGTACTTGAGTAGTGGGTTGACTCGTCAAGGTGCCAGTTTTCGAATGAAATTGCTGTTTGGCCATTTATTACTTTTCTTTGCAGTATGACGAAAAAATAGTTAACAATTCAGTGAAATGCAATGGTTGTGCCTGTATTTGCTAGTATGTTACCTTATATTTTGCCACTCTGAAAAACGAGTGCCTAGACATTCTGTAACCGAGAAGACAGAGGTAGCACTAACTAGACTAAGTACACTAGCTGATGTTAGCTAAATCCAGCAACCTGGAAAATATACTTCTTTGACAAATGACATGTTGGCACATCGTCCACTGAGGAGAGAAATCCTCATCAGCATCCAGCGTGACTGAGTAGGTAGCCTCCTTTACTCATCCAACACAAAACCCTGCGTACATCCCTTGGCTGTTTTTGAATGTCTAAATATGTTCCTCTGTGTGCTGCAATATTTTTCACAACACCAGTGCTGTTACCTAAAAAGCTAAGCCTACGGCTCCACGTTACTTTCTGCCAAGGGTCTTATGATCAACCAGCTATCCAATCATGATCTCATACAGATACTCAAATAGAAAAATTAATCAGAATGTGACCCTAGTCCATCCCGCTTTCAAAATCCAAATTACGCTGCCAAAATCTGATCAATTGGCCAATTTAGGCTTGTTCTATTGTAGCTGCTTACACTGAACAAAAATGATCAATAAATTGCTAATTGCAATTATTTATCCAGCGATTAATCGCCAGCCAAAATTGCATGATGATGACATGTATGATTGTCTTGCTGCCCAGTTGTTGCATTTTGGATTGCAAAAATAGAATTATAATATGAGGAAACATTACACATTACACGTTTCTATGATCACGGTAAGACCAACAGGCCAACAGGAATACATACCATGTACTGGTTGAATGCAGTCATGGTGAGGACAAAGATTTTAAAACTATTGAGCAGAAAAAGAAGAAACAAGTTCTTTTGATTAAAGGATATTTCAGTCTATTAGTAACTTCATCACCAACATTACAGTGATGTACAGTCCCATGCAAATGTTTAAATACCCACAGTCAAATTACATGGTTTGTTGATCTTCTATAGAGAACACGTTGAAATATGGCAAATATTTTCCATCAAATTCAAATTTCCACCCAGTATGTTAAATTTAGCAAATTAACAGTAATTTACTTTTTTTTCTCTCAATTAGAAAATCAGTCATTTGACAGGGGCACCCAAACTTTTGCATATGACTGCAGCTGTATATTTGCAGGTGAAATACATATTATAAGAATATATTTACCTTATAATATAAATGTATATGTAAAGTTACCCAACATCCAATGTAAGAACTGTTATTAATAATTTTTTTTTTTTTTTTTTTTTATTAATAATAGCTTTCGGCTGTATGTGTGTGTGTGTGGGGACAGTGGGCTTCAACTTTTTAGCCCCCTCTGAAACTAAAACTACATTCTTGCTGCTATGAAGCAAACTCCACTTTTTCTCATTCATTCACGCTCTCCTCCTCTCCCCTTTCACAGCTATAGTACAGCGTATCAGTGCATCTACTACTCTCCAGAGAACACGGCCAAGGCCAGGGAGATCCTGAGCACTGTGGCTCAGCTGCAACCCCTCATCTGCGGACTGGCTGATCGCCTTCTGCTGGCCACACAGCAGCGCTCCAGCCACACCCTGCGAGATGCACTCAAGAGTTTAGCTGAAAAGGTAAGGCAAAGGCAGTTTTTAACATACTGGACAGTGTATAATGACAGTGTGTGAGTAGCCCTGCCAAAGCACCAGGTGTTACACTTTGGACCTAGTAAGTAGGTTAGCTGAATCTAACAGCTGACAGAAGGTCATGGCACTAGCAACATTTGACTGTACAAAAGAAGACGCTAACTGTCATGAGTTTTTGATGGCTTTTGATAGTTTACAAGTATACAGTGGTATAGTGACGGTTTCAAGAGGAGAGGTATCACGTCTGTCTGTATAGCAGGGTAGGAGTGCCTGCCACTGAACTAGCTGGCTCTACACAAACTGGCCACTTTATTAGAAGCACACCTTATACTTCCACTTGCTGACCACTTTATTAGAAACGCTAGAAACACCTTCTTTCTGCTTCATTCACTGGGCGCTTAATTAGAAACATCTAACTTGTTCATTCACTTACTGACCACTTTATTAGAAACACCTGCCTTGTGCTGCCGTTTGCCGTTTGCTTGGTTTTTAGAAACAGCCACATTATTACAAAATCTACCTTGTGCATCCATTCCGTGGCCACTTAGAAACCCTGCCTTGTACTTCCATCCATTGGCCACTTTATTAGAAACACTTACTTTGTGCTTGATTCTCCAACCATTTCATTAGAAACATCTGCCTTGTACTTACACTCACTGGCCAGTTTACTAAAACCACCTATTTTGTGCTTGATTCTCCGGTTGTTTTATTAGAAATACCTACCTTGCATTTCCACTCACTTATTGTCCACCTTATGGCCAACTTATTAGAAACCCTGACATGTACTTCCACTCACTGGGCACTTTATTAGAAACACCTACATTGTGCTTTAGTCACTGGCCACTTTATCAGAAATACCTACTTTGTGCTTGATTCTCTAGCCACTTTATTAGAAAAACCTACATTGTGCTTCCACTCACTGGTCACTTTTTAGAAACATTAGAAAACATTCCCTGTGCTTCTTTTACTGTGCACTTATTTAGAAACATCTAACTTGTACATCCACATTATAGCCAATTAAAACCCTAGCTTGAATGTCCACTCACTGGCCACTTTATTAGAAACACCTACTTTGTGCTTGATTCCCTGACCATTTTATTATAAATGCTTACCTTATGCTTCCACTCACTGGCCACTTTATTTGAAACACCTTCCTTGTGCTTTACAGTTATAATTTGTAGACCATCTATTGTCATCCTCAGTCTGTCAGTTTCCCCCTACACTATTCTTAATTGGGCAATTTCTGACCACAGGAGCGCTGTTGACCAGATATTATTTGGTGGATTATTTTGTATTGTGTTTGGTGCTGGTACGACTGTACAGACACAGAGGTGTTGCTACAGGTCTAAGTAGAACACCACCCTAAAATATACAGTCAAGAACTGCTCTCTGGCCAGGAAATGACCATCACAGAAGGAATAAAGAAAGCTAAAATGAATTGTGCATCAACAGACTACAGTCTTTAAGCATGCACCAGGTGAATTCTTGTTATCGTAGCTCTGGGTAGGAAGGCAAGAGAGGGTTAAATCTGTAACGTACCTGAAACTGTTTTTTGCTTGAAAAGCTGCTCTGTTGAATTTGTCTCAGTAATCCATGCTTGAAAGAACGATAGCTGACATAGCTTGTGAATGCTGCTGTAGTATCTCATTTTGATTCACCAGCATCATCTTCTGTCATGCCTGGATTAAGAACAGTTGAGCGGCCACACAGGCCTTGACAAATGGCCATCAGTGTGTCTGTTTCTCATGCCAAAACCAACAAAGGCGGGGCGCACGGGATGGCCAGATTGGAGGCCTTGGTGTTTTATCAGCGCAATTAATGAATTACATCTGGTGCTGTCAGTGTGCAATCTGCTGCGCAGAGATTGTTTTTGCCTCGGCGGAATAGCAGCCAATCAGCTGCCTTAATTGGTACATTCTCTCTGTCACCGCTCCTCTCCGCCATGATTAGAGACGGGAGTCCACCCAGCCACCACCACAGCCAGCAGAGCCTGATTGAAATCTCAGCGTGTATGTCTATGTGTATGTGTATGTGTGTGTGTGTGTGTGTGTGTGTGTGTGACAGAGAGAGAGAGAGAGAGAGAGAGAGAGAGAGAGAGAGAGAGAGCACGAGCTCTCTATAGATAGATTAAATATTTGATTGTGGGATTCTGTTAAAACAAAACCTCATGCTTGTATTTCTCCCTGCATCTGTTGATCTCTGCACATGTGTTTGATATACTAGATGCTTTGACAGGGTCAGTCTGTGTATAGGATATGTTAAGGGTGGGCAATCTGATGTCATTATCACTAAAAGTTGAGTGATGAACTGTGACTGTTAGAGTTAGGCCTTCAGTTTGAGATATAAATGTAAAAATGTGGTGAAAATACAGGAAAAAACACCTCTGCAATAATGCTATCTTCTGCTAGCGTACCTGTGGGATTCTAGTAGTTGGTTAGCCCTAAGCACAAATTGATTTGCTTCACAGTTTATTAGCAGTTTTAGATAAAATACAGACAACTGAACAGACATTGCGTATTTTACTTGAAGCTTGTGACAGACATATTAGCGTATAATTTATCTTGTAGCAGTCTACAGTGACTCAGCTGAGAGGCCGTTTCTAACAACCCATTGATTGGACTACCGCTCGTGTTTGCAATCGGTGACATAGCTGGAATTCCCAACTTGGGAGGCACAACATTTTATGTCCATTTTACCATCTTGGTAAAGGTGGCAAAGTATTAGTATGTGCTAATGTACTAGTGTAGGCTTACAAATATAATATAAATGAAAACGCAGACTTACTTTTGGTAGGATAATTAGGGCACGCTTAGTTAGATAGTGGAGGGGATTCGATACGGCGCACTCTACCCGGCATGGCTAGAAAGCTCCTTGCATTGAGGGCGTTTCGTCCTTGAATTATGGTACTTTGGGGGGTTGCTTTTCTATTTCTCACTTAAAGTCCCATTTGTGTTCAGTCCCATGCCGAACTTTTTATTTATTTATTTATTTATGTTAATACAGTCTTGTCGCTCACCTTTTACTGTTCAATACTGTTACGGACCGTTAGGACTGTTATGTACATATAAATACATGGGTGCATATGTTTACATTTGTGTGCACGTTGTACACTCGTTCATTTAGTCTCGGAGTCCTCTGCTCCACGGGTTCTGCCGTTCAATCTATGCATTGCTATCGGGGGAACTGTCTAGATGGGTTAGGCTCATGCCAGTGCAGCTGTCCTCATATTTGGGCGTGTAGAGGACATTGCTGGGGTAACTTTTGGCTGGGGTGGGTGGGAGATGGGGGGGTGTAGTGGGGTAAGTTGTGTTCGTCTTAGGTGTGATGTGTGGTGTTTTTTTGTTTTTGTTTTCTTTCTTTTTCTTTTTCTTTCTTCTTTTATTATTTTCACTTTATTCCCCAAATGCTTTAAACAATCCAAATGATTGATTCCATTTTACTTATTGTTGAAAAGGAGCTGGTGTTAGGTTCTTGAGTTGGAATGTTAAAGGGTTGAACGATCCAATCAAGCGCTCTAAAGTCTTTGCTCAATTGAAGCGTCTGAAGGCAGATATAATGTTTTTGCAGGAAACACATCTTAAGACTAGAGAACATTATAGGTTAAAATTCTCTGGAATCGCTGACATTTTCCATTCCACTTTCAATTCTAAAACCAGGGGAGTAGCTCTTTTAATTAAAAGGGGTGTCTAGTTCATTCCTGATAATATTATTGCAGACGTGAATGGTAGGAATCTGATTATTCGTGGAACCCTGTTTAATACCCCAGTGTTGGTGAACGTCTACGCTCCCAACTTCGATGATCCGAAATTTATACATAAGCTATTTGGTTCTATCCCCTCTTTAAAAACGAATTTTTGATAATGGGGGAGATTGGAACTGTACAATAGACCCGGTTTTAGCTCTCTTAGACTCCCACACACTACCACGATCTCTGATGTCCCAATCAATTTCTGAGTTTTTAGCTAAAAACGGTATCATTTCCCCTTGGAGATTTCAGAACCCACACACAAAAGAATTTTGCTTGTATTCTCATCCGCATCAAACCTACTCCCGCATTGACTATTTTTTTGTGGACTGCTCCCTTATTCCCAAAGTCACTTCCTCCAGTTATTATCCAATAATTATCTCAGATCATGCCCCTCTATCTGTAAATATATGGTTTTCAAGTTGCCCTTCTTTTTCAGCTCCCTGGAGACTCAACTCTCTACTATTATCAGACAATACATTTATACACTAATACTTTCATTTTATCCTCCATTCATGATTTTATTGCCATAAACAAGAATGACACAACTTTGTTTTCTCTCTTATGGGAATCTCTTAAAGCTTATTTGCGTGGGCAAATTATCTCATATACAGCACATTTGAACAGATCGCATAAAGTCAAGCTACAAGATTTAATGACAAAAATTCCAGACTTAGACTTAATTCGGTTAACCCAATACCTGCATTGCTGAAACGCCAACTGGAGCTACAGGCCGAAGCTAATCTTATTACCATAACTGTTGTGTACACAGTAATTACTATGAGCACAGGGATAAACCATCTAGACTTTTGGCCCATCAGATATAAAGACAGACTGCATCGCATTTAATTCCTCAAATTAAGGACTCTG
This sequence comes from Pygocentrus nattereri, assembly GCF_015220715.1. Classification (NCBI taxonomy): domain Eukaryota; kingdom Metazoa; phylum Chordata; class Actinopteri; order Characiformes; family Serrasalmidae; genus Pygocentrus; species Pygocentrus nattereri. The sequence continues at coordinate 12,072,391 of NC_051215.1, forward strand.
CGGGTGTAATATGTTCTGATTCACTGTCTATTAACGCTGCTTTTAAATCTTTTTATTCGAGACTCTACCAGTCTGAATCAAAATCAGACGACATTGAGATGTTTAAATTTATTTTTTGATGAATTAGTGTTTCCCTCTGTAAATCCCACTACCACAATGGAACTTGATGCATCACTACGTTTAGAAGAAATTGCTGCATCAATTACTGCCATGCAAACCAACAAGGCACCTGGTCTGGATGGATTCCTGGTTTAATTCTTTAAAAATTTCAAGATAAACTGGCCCCGCTTCTCTTAGCAGTTTATAATGAATCCCTGCTGTCTGGGACCTTGACCCCAACTCTCATGGAGGTGTCTATTTCCCTTCTCTTAAAGAAGGATAAAGTCCCCACTTCCTGCGCCTCATACAGACCTATATCTCTCCTAAATGTAGATATGAAAATCCTGGCAAAAGCATTGGCTCTGCGGCTGGAAAATATTCTCCCAGATATAATTTCACAAGATCAAAATGGCTTTGTTAAAGGGCATCATTTTTTTTAAATGTCTTTTAAATGCAATTTTTCAAAACATTCCTCCTCTGCTCCTGAAATCATAGTTTCACTGGATGCAGAGAAAGCCTTTGATTGAGTCAAATGGACCTACCTTTTTTCAACTTTGTTCAAATTTGGGTTTAGGAACAAATTTCTCTTGGATAAAACTGTTATATACTTTCCCCCGCGCTAGTGTCCACACTAATGATATCCACTCTGATTATTTCTCGTTGTTGCGTGGGCCTAGACAAGGATGCCCTTTGTCCCCTTTATTGTTCACCATAGCTATAGAACCTTTGTCGATTGCCTTGAAATTTCTTCCATCTTTCCAGGGGATCTCTCTCACGGGTATCGAATTAAAATTATCATTATATGCCGATGACTTGTTACTGTATGTGACTAATACAGCAAGCTCCCTTCCTCTAGTTCTTTCGCTTTTGAAGAGGTTTGGCTCGTTCCCAGTGAATTCACTTGCATTATCATTCAATCAGTCTGCTGTTCCCTTTCAATTCGCTTCGCCTGGGTTAAAATATTTAGGGATTCATATATCTCGAACTTTGCCCTCTCTCTTTCATTCTAATTTTTCTTTTTTAATTAATACATTTAAACAGCACTTACAGAGATGGAAATCTCTTCCTCTATCATTAATCTCTAGAATATATGTTATAAAAATGAATGTTATGCCCAAATTTCTTTTCTTGTTTCAAACTATTCCTTTATTTTTGCCTCCTTTATATGGGATAGGAAGGTTCCAAGAGTGAAAAAATCACTATTACAGAGATTTAAATTTAATGGGGGGGTGGCCCTTCCTTTCTTGTTCCATTACTGGTCAGCGCACATTCAAAAGTCCCTTTGTTGGCTTTAATCTCCGGAATTGCTGTGGTGTAGATTAGAGACTTGTTAGATTAGAGACTTCTCCATCCTCTCCGCTTGCACTTCTCACTTCTTCCTTACCACTCAACCTGAAAAATTCTACGTACAATCCATTAGCGCTGTCTACCCTGCGAATCCGGTTTCAATTTAGACATAATTTTAAGCTCACATCTCTTTCTTTATCGATGCCTATATTGGAAAATCATGTATTTCCCTCTGCTTTGACTGACACAGCTTTTAATATAAGGCATGAGAGGTATCAGATCTTTTCGTGACCTTTATAATGTTGATGTTACTTTTTACAGGTTTGTACAATTAGCTGCAAATTTTAATTTACCCCCATCTTACTTGTTTAGATATTTACAACTCAGACACTGTGTCTCTTCCCTTTTTCCAAATTATCCACTACACAATCATGGGATGACCTTTTGACCTTTCAGAAATCTATTATATCTAAGATTTACTCGCATATCATGGCTTTAGATCAACACTCTCTTGCTAAAATTAAAAGTGCTTGGGAACATGAGCTAGGTACTACTTTTGCAGAGCAATGGTGGGACAACGCCATAAACAAAGTACGTTCAAGTTCGTTTTGTGCAAGACTTCATTTGATTCAGTTCAAGGTATTACATAGAACCCATCTATCTAAGTCCCACCTATCCAGATACTATCCGAATGCTGTTAATGATCAATGTGATAAATGTGTTGCGGCTCCATGTAACTTAAGTCACGTGTTCTTTTTTTTGTCCTTCTTTACATCAATTTTGGTCTGAATATTTTAAGATTATGACAAAGGTTTTAGGAACCAACATTAATAAGAACCCTTTCGTTGCAATATTGGGATTTTCCAATGATTTACCTTCGCTCAACAGAGCTCAGTTGGATATTCTAGCATTTACGTCTCTATTGGCAAGACGCCGCATATTGCTACTATGGAAGTCTTTAAAACCCCCTTCCATTTCAATGTGGCTCCGGGATGTCATACATGGAAAACATAAGGTCCACCTTGAAAGGCAATAGTGCAACATTTTATTCCAAATGGAATCGTTTTTAAATATATTTTAATTCACTTCAGGTGCCAGCTGACTGAGGGTATTTATTTATTTATTTATTTACTTATTCTTTTAAATTCTAATTGTAATATATTTTTCTGTCATCATGATTATGCAATTCCTAGTTATAATTTGTATGTTTTCTTGTGTGTATGTGTGTGTGTGTGTCTGTGTGTGTTTTTGTGTGAGAGTACATCTCTGTGGAGAATAATAAAGAAAAAGAGAAAGTTTTTGAATGTGTGGAACTACTGGATATGTCTGTTTTGCTTTTATACCTCACTAAAAAGAGAAAACAAAGTGTTAAAACAATCAGCACAGCTTTATTTTACTGCAGAGGATTATTTTTATTTTTACCTAAAAGTCTAAGTCTGCTGTGGTGCCACAACAGGACAGTAAAGGAGCCACATGTTGCCAACCTCTGGCTTAGAGTGACATTTTGTTTTGTCACAAAATTGATCCCATCTATTGGAGAGCATGATTGGTTCCTCTGTTACTTTGTAATTATTCTAACAGTTAATCTGATGTGTTAGGCTTATGTTCAGTTCCTGAAGCCCTAACTAATAGGAGAGCTGACTCAGCTGTATCCACATGGATACCACAGAGTTTAAATACAAGGGTGATAGTCTGAGTGCCTAACCATGCTTAATTAGAACCAAAATTCTTTCTGGAGGGCTGAGAGTTATACCTCCAGAGCCTATACAATGGGGGGTTTCATGCCTGAAAAGACATTTAGACAGCTGTGTGATAGCTTGCCTTCAACACAAGTTCTTCAAATCCCTCTCAGAGCATAATTGGTCCTGTTTAATTGTTTAATTGGTTTTGATATCAGCTATAATTCAGTTTTGTTGTTGCATTGTTCTAACTTATTACAACTATTCCAACTTATCAAACCTCACAAAAGCAAAACATTGTGATGGATGTTGTGAAAATGCCATATTGCTCTCCTCTGGCCTCTGTGCTTGTACACAGGCATGTGTGCAACGTCAGGTCAGAGCACTTACAAACGCAGAATTGCTATCTTACCCCAAGTGGCCCATCCGTCACTACACAACAGCTGCAGGCCGTGAAGTCTGCAGCACAAAGTGCAGACTTGTACTTTTCTCCATTCAGCTAAAGTCTGGTGGTAGCGAAGGTTAAGGAGTTTGGATCCTCCCTGCTGCCAGTGCCCAGACCGTGCCAAGAGCCAGTTCAAGATCATCTAAGGACAGGCTTTCACCAAAATGCATTATCACAGATCAGAAATTAGACCAGCCTGGCCAGGGCACAGCTCTGAGACCAGACTGGCCATTAAATTGAGTGCGTGCTCTGCAGTTAAACTCATTTAAAGAGATAGTTTGGCTAAAAATCAAGGTCACGAACTCCAAACTACATCTTTGAGTAGTTACTGCTCAAAAAACTTGAGAAATGCTTTTCTGCTGGGCGCTGCCCACCCCGAACCCCTCCATGTCTGCGGTTTTTTGTTTTGTTTTTTTTTTAACGTAAGCTGTTAAGACATTCATTCATCAGTGTGACACTCTATAATTGAATCACTATGCAAGTTTCCCTCATGATGAAAATTACCCTATTACCTTTTATTTTGGTAGCATCAGTTGGCAAGTTGCCAGTAACAGATACTCACACAGCAGTTTTGCTTAGTAACCCAGGTTGGCGCCATTGTCACATATGTTTTGACAAGAATGCATACCACTAAAAACCGCTACGCTGTGAATTTGATGTGAATAAACAATATGAAAGTGCGAAATAGTCAGGTAAAATTTCTTTTTTTGCATCAAAACTATATAAGAGCTTCATTTAGAAGCTGAAACTTTGAGTGCTTCTACATTCCTCGTTTGTAGCCTGGTTTGAGCTGTCTTTTTAAAGATTCTGATCCTTTTGACGTTTGAGAAACAAGTGACTGATTCACTGCAAATTTGGTATCTTGGTTGTCGTCATGCCAACGGTGGAGACGACCAGGACTGGTCAAGGAGTTCATGTCACTGGTGAAAGTTTGCCTCAAACAAAAATTTCTTGACGTTTTAATAAATCATAAAAATAAAATCGGGTGTAAAGTCCTTCAGACTGATCTTACTGGTGTGCAATGAATGTAAATTTCTCTATAAAAACTTCTCTTAGCTATGACCGACTTAGCAGTTGGTGCAGTGGCCCCTGGAGCTACATAACAACTAAAGGAACCTTACATATACCACTCAGCAGTGTACTAACTGAATACTGAAACTACCTTACGACTGCCTTAAACTACTTGATAAGTTGTTAATCAATCTGAAGTGAGGTGCTGTTATCTATAAACTGGGATATGAGCAATTTGCATAGCTAAAAACAGAAGTAGCAGAAACTCCTAAATGTTGTCTGTACTTTTGTCTATTTTAATAAAATATACAATGTCATATAGTGTTTGAGATCTTTTTGAGGCAAGTGTATGATGGTTTCGGATACTAATTGGTAGACTCTAAGCTTCCATTACTTGTTAGCTATGTTAGCCACATGGCTCCAGTATAAAACTAAAGGTATGAGAGCAGTGAACCCTGCTGAAGAACAATAGAGCAGTATGTCTAATAGTCTGAGGTGGTTTATGCTGGTCGGGTGCTTGTTTAGCTGGTCATCTGGCATGGCCATACTGCCTGACAAGCATACCAGCATCCAGAACACAACATATTACTGCTATTGGAACAAAACCTTTGTGTCTCCAAAAAGGTAAGTTTACAGGCGAAATAAAAAACACATTACTTTTATTGTAAATCAGTGGAACCAAGTCATTTTGGTCCATTCATCATGACCTTTACAAACAAAGTAATGAGTAACAGGCATTTTCAAATTATATCAAAAAATAAAAAAAAATAAAAATGGAGATAGCAGCGATATACTGGTTTTACATCCAGTCTCATTTGCATCCAGTCAACACGCATGGCTGAGAATAAAGTCCTAATGAAAGCAAAGAATGTTCGGATCACTACGACTCATCAGTCAGGCTGACTTTGAAATATCCTCTCTGGAATGTTCCTCAGACAGTGCGAGACTTCGCAGCCAGAAATAGATGAACCTCACTGCCCCAGCCAGTTATGGGAAAGAGCTGAACAGGCCTGTTTTTGCAGCTCAATGTGGCATGAACTCTGTAAAAAAAGGCCATATTGTGATACACTGTTGACTTGGGTTTGTCCACCCTACAACTCACGGACTCTGATCCACTTTGATAGGCCTTTGTGCTGAATAAGATCTACACAACTTTGTGAGTAAATGCACACTGACTGCTGAATGCATGAAAATACACTAGGACTGTGATTCTGTAGATTTGTGGTCCTCTTTTGCTTTCAGCTAGCAGTAAAACTGCTGCAGCGATTTGTAGCAGTTGACCCAGCTGGATGTGATTTAAACAATTCAATTACTTAAAAAAAAATGTAAAATACAGAAATACACACACACACACACACACACACACACACACAGACACATATATACATATATATATATATATAATATGCATATGTAAAACAGCTCGTCACAAAACCAATTTTCAACATTTGTGAAACCATTTTAATATATTACATTTTAACACAGTATTTTCAGTTCTATTAATCTGCTTCTTTGGGTCGAGGCTCATCAGAGAGGAAGCATCTCAAGGCATGAGAAGGCGAGTCATTCACTCACTATATTTCATTAATTTATTAATCATTTTGTTTATCAGGCAGCTTATAACTTCTACGTGTCACCTGTGTTATATCCTTTAATAGCTAGGTAATTAAAAATGTGTCAAAATAATGCCATACATCATTTTTATTACTGGTTTTAAATAGTTGTACGAGGTCACCTGACCAGCGATGAGCCAGCCAGTTGACAAAGTCCTCAGTTTTAACCAGAATGTCACTGGAGTAACAGTCACTGGTGTTACACAGTCATATAACACCACTGTAAAACATGATTGGAACTAAGCTCTCCTTTTTGCATATAAGATAACAGGAGATGTTAATGGACTTTAGGATTATTTATTTTTGTGATCAGAGGAATAGATTTTTTTTTAAAAGCATCCACCTGAATTCTCACTCCAAATTATATATAAATAGGTATATATTTAAGGAATCAAATTAAATTACATCTCAATTAATCAATTAATTAAATCAGCTTCTTGTTCAATTTTTCCCATTCGACCTTAAATATTACAGCAGTTATATTCTGACACATAAGGCACCATTTAAGGTGGAATGGGAAAATTTGAACAAGAAGCTGGTGAATGAGAAGCTGACTTGAGCTTTGCAAAAAGTAGAAAGTTGAGAGACATTTTGTTGAGAAGAGCTGTGGAAAAGCTTAAAGCAGAGCAAAGTAAGTCTGATACTGAGATATATTTACAGCCAAAATGGTAAAATGGACATAAAATATTGTGGCTCCCAACGTGATTTGATTTTTGCTGAAAAGACAAAATGGCTGTTCTTAACATATGGGTTGCCGACCCCTGACCTAGTGCAAAGACAACCTCTGCGCTAGAGAGATCCAGCCGGTGTGGGTCCATGCCAGTTTCCTCTCATTTGATGCACAAGCTACCTGAGTGCTTATCGCTCTTCATTGTGGAGAATCTTCAGAATCTTACTTAGCAGTTGTATCTAGCTTTCTATTGTCTGTCCTCTTCTCCTTCTCTCTCGCTCTATCAGCCTCTCTTTCCTCCCTCCTTCCTTCTGCTCCTGTGTTTTCTCTCTGGGCTGGAGAGCTTTTTGTGGAAGTGTAGCGTACTTTCTCTTTCTTTCATTCTGCACATGTTTTGCATTAGTAGACATAATAGAGTAGCTTATTGGGAGACTAACTCAATTATTCTTGAGAGCTCTTGTCACTTTCTCAGCCAAGCAGGAGCCCTCAGCTGGAGCTTCAGCTTTACAGTACAGCCAGCCTCCCTTCTCTCCACTTTGCCTGTAATGCCCCCCCCTTCTCTTTCTCTCAATTTCTGCTTCTATCTACCTCTGTCTCTCTCTCAGTGTCTCTCTCTCCTATCTCTCTGTGTTTCTCTTTACTGAGACACCTCACATGGGAGTAATTGAAATGACAGAGCGGGGTCAGTGGATGCTGAGGCGCATAGTGTGCAGAGGTCACCAACTTTCTGCAGAGTCAATTGTTATAGACCTCCAAACTTTATGTGGCCTTCAGATTACCTCAAGAACAGCGTAGAGAGCTGAATGATGGCCGAACAGCTACATCACCAAATGCAATGCAAAGCGTCAAATGCAGTGCTGTAAAGCGCTACCACTGGACTTTAGAGCAGTGGAGATGTGTTCTCTGGAGTGACGAATAACGCTTCTCCATCTGGTAATCCCATGGACGAGTCTTCGTATAGTAGTTGCCAGGAGAACGGTACATGTCTGACTGCATTGTGCCAAGTGTAAAGTTTGGTGGAGGGGGGTTATTTTTTAGGAGTTGGGCTCGGTCTGTTAGTTCCAGTGAAAGGAACTCTTAGCAGACCAAGAGATTTTGGACAATTTCATGGTCCCAACTTTGTGGGAACAGTTTGGAGATAGCTCCTTCCTGGTCCAACATGGCTATGCACCAGTACACAAAGTAAGGTCCATAAAGACATGGATGAGCGAGTTTGGTGTGAAAGAACTTGACTGGCCTGCACATAGTCCTGACCTCAACCCTATATAAAACCTTGGGGATGAATTAGTGCGGAGACTGTGAGCCACGCCTTCTCGTCCAACATCAGTGTACGACCTCACAAAGAATGAATAGAATAATTTGGAAGAATAATCAAAAATTCCTATAAATGCACTCCTAAACCTTGTGGAAATCTTTCTCAGAAGAATTTAAGTTGTTATAGCTGCAAATGTTGGGCCAAAATCATATGGATTAAGAATGGGATGTCACTCAAGTTCTTGTGCATGTAAAGGCAGTCGAGCGAATACTTTTGGCAATATAGTGTATCTAGAAAGCTTGAATGGGGAGAACATTCAAGAACACCATGAACAGTAGGTGAACTTTGTAGAACATTGTGAATGGTGGGAGAACATTCTTGAACAATGGGAATGGTAGGGGGAACTTTCTAGACCAGTGTAAATAAGAGGAGAACATCATAGAATGATGTGAACAGTGGGAGAACGTTCTAGAACAGAGTGTATGCAGGGTGCACTTTCTAGAGCAGTGTAAATGAGAAGGGAGCATCATAGAATGATGTGAATAATGGGAGAGCAATCTTATACAGTCTGAATGAGGAAGAACATTCTAGAACAATTTGAGTATGGAGAGAACCATTTACAACAGTGTGAATGGGGAGAACATTCTAAAATAGCATGAATGGTAGTAAAATTAGAGGAAAATGTGGCATGGGTTGGGGAGAACTGATCAGTCTGAATGAATAAGCATTGTAGACCAGTCTGAATGGGGAGAACATTCTAGAATGGTATGTGAGCAGTCTGTGGACATTCTAGAGACCTCTAACAATCATATAGCACACCAGTCTTTGGTCTTACATCAATTCTCATCCTAACACTTGTTATTCAGTACATACATGGAGCACAAATCAAATTGATTGTGTTATTATTAAGATACAGAATTGAGGAATGTCTCTCTTTCTGTCTCCCTCTCTGTCTCTCTCTCTCTCTCTCTCTTTGTCTCTCTCTCTCTCTCTCTGCAGACTGAACAGTTTGTGCACGCTCTGAAGGATGAGTTGGTGAAGAGTGCTCTCTTGGCGCTCCACGCTGCACGGCCTGGCTACGTCAGCAAGAGCCAAATGTCCAGTCAGCCTGAGGCTCACTCAACCCCAACCCAAAACCAGAGCCAAATCCTGAACCCAAACCAGACCCCAGAGCCAGACGCTGTTGTCTGCAACAATGTGGCTGGATCTCAGTCTCCCCCTAAAAGAGAAAATCCACCACCTCCTAAACGACAGGACATCCCCCACCACAAAGAGTATGACGAAGAGGAATGGGTAAGTTTACACTTCACTTCTTCTGTATTCTCTGGTGGTGGACTGATCGATTGGCTGTGTATCTGTATCAGACGGTTTTCAGCCCAAATATGCAATCGGCAATTGATATTTCTCTAATGTAGCTTAATGTACTGATCAGTTACATAAAACAAATGAGCCATGTTTAAGGATTGCTGCAGACCTGCACGAGGTTCCCTGCAGTTCCTCGTTTAAATGCTAGATGGAAATACGAGAGCTGAGCAGCAAGTGGAGGCAGATCCTCAAATTCCCTCACTGACCTGTGGAAACATCTGCAGAATCATTCATTATGCATGTCTCTTTTGTAGAATGAGATGTCCCCAGTGTATGCACCATTTAGTTGCAGTACTTGAAAGAAGGTTTTGATAGTGATTAGACAGAAAAATGTTTCAAACTTGGTGTGAGTGTCCCAGTATGTTATAAAATCATCCAAATAGTATTAGGTGTGAATAGGCCTTAACAGTCCTGCCCTGCCCTCGATCATTGTCAGCTATGAGCCGATAATGCCAAAGGGCAATTAGTACTGGGTCCAAAAACCCTGAACAGTCCATCTCTGATAGTATGTCTGAGGGATGTTCAGGCTTTCTCAGGGTGGTGGAGTGGGGGATCTTTGTGTTCAGCATAAAAAGCGTGTGTACTTTCATAGACAAGTTGATTACTGTTTTGCAGGTGCCATTCTTTAGTCAGTGTTGTTTCGCTGTAGCCTGTGCTGCTGTGTTCAACATCAAATACCACCTGCTTCTTGGATTGTAATATAATTTGTCACTACATGAATTAATGCCCAAACGCATCGAGGCAGTGAATTCAGCTTCTTTGAGGTGTGTTTAATTGCACCATGCCTGATATAAAATGTCAGCTAGAGGATTATAAAGCTCCAAGCATTTGGCTCCATCCAATAGATCTGGGATGAGTTGGAGAGATCCAGGTTATCATCTAAATTCAGTATATGACCTCACTAATGCTGTTATGGTTGAATGCAATCAAATCTTCACTGCAGTGTTCCGTTGTAAAGGTTGCCCAGAAGAGTTACTACAGCACAAAGAGGGCAAAATCTCCTATTAATCCCCTTTATTTCAGAAGAAACGAGTGAATGAATGAGCAGTCATCTGCAAAATTTTGGACAATATATATACACTTTATATATACACTAGTTTTATGCACTGATACATTAGCGAACGTTCTTTAGCCCATGATATAACATATAGGTCAGACCGAGGCCTGGCCCCCAGTTCTTTGGTCCATGGCGGATAGAGTTTTTGAGTGTGCACTAAAGGTTTCAGGTAGAAAGAAGGATATAGTCGGTGAGACTTTTTGAAAGTTCTCGTCGTCTCCATGGAGGCAGGAGAACGGGTCAGCGATCATGCCTCTGGCGACAGGCTCACTTGCAGCAGCAGCCGTGAAAACTGTTCATTAAAAAGCTTTAACGGGCGCCACAGCTGCCGGGTGGAAGTTTGAAAACTTTCTGTGTGGTATCAAGGAGCACAAAGAGGAAAGGCAAGAGAAGCTGCTTAGTACTCTCACTCACTACTGGCCACAGACAAGTGGATATTAGAAGTTGGTTTCTGGCATCTTACTCCTCTAATTGCATTATCCAGTGAGTGTGTGGTGTGGCTTGTGTGTGTGCTTAAGTGTGTGTTCTTGTTTGCCTGCCCATCAGTGTCATAGCCATGGCTAACAGCAGGGGATTAGCAGCAAAGCTAAGACAACAATCTCTAATCAATGATGAAATGACTCGCTTGCCTTTGAGTGCAGCTCAGAAGTGAAAAAGAGGGGGAAAAAAACAAAAAAAAGAAAACAGTCCCTGATAAAAAATGAAACAAAGGACACACAGAGTGTGTTATTATACTTAACGCTATGGGTAGCCTAATTACTCTTGCGGCACAAGGACAAGAGAAATGGACAAGCGCGGAAGCTTGTAGGTGCAATGGAAAAATAACAAGCCTAGGACCATGGGGGATATGCATGGTCTCAAAGATGGAGAGAGGGAACACCAGAGAGCCAATGACCTAAAACACACTGCTTTAAGGAATCATGGATCTCTGTAGTGCTGGCCAGCTGGCCTGTCTAATGTGGCACACACAAGGGCAAATTTGGGCTACATTTCTATTAATGTTGTGACTGATAAGAGACACAGTAATACTTCTGTTATTTTGACATTTTTAAATTGTGGCTCAATATTTCCTCTATTACAAGCATCAATAAGAGGTTTCAGGGTGGAATGAAGATTGTAATTGTTATTCAGATAATTAGTTCATCTGATGTCTCAAGACTCTGTTTACTAATGACTTTCTTGCAGAAATCATTAAGAAATGTGGATTAAGGGGTTTCTTTTCATTTTTTGACAGTTGTATATCAGATATGGTGTATATGTAATGGACTGCTGACCAGTATATAATTTGTTAATCCTTTGTTAACCTCAGTGTTGTTTAAGATTTGTATGTCTGTGGGTTTTTAATGGTCTGTATGTTATCGAATGAAATAATGCAGGCCGATATTTAAATACGTCACATTAATTATTGATTCACCAGTGTGTTTTTGCAGTAGAAACCGTTTGTCCATGTTTGTGCAGCCTAATGCTGAGCTTAGGACAAAAAGTGCTTTCGTTTTGAAGGAAATCAAAGATAATCCATTTTAGAAAAAAAAACATAGTGTCTAAGAGACATAAAGGAGAATTCCAACCAGTTTTTCAAAATTACTGAATAAATCATTCATTTAGATGTAATCCAGTGGTTTGGCCTGAAAGGTACCATTATTGACGAGTCAGAATGTTCACAATAGTGATGATAAGAACCAGATGTTTAATGCCTCTCAAAGCTTCATCACAGCAATGTGTGGTTTTAAATGCATGAACTGATGCCTGAGGCACTGTTTTATGGTAGTTCTAAGATTTTGACCTAAAATACACTTTTTTAAATCCAGCGTATTGTGAACATGCAAAAAACAGAGCAGTGGCCGAAGAAAACTTGATTTGTTTATGACTTTGGAATTTACAACTATGGAACCCTTACTAAAAATGACAGATTTGGATAGTAAATATAATGGCTAAATTTCTGCAGCCCTGGTTCTTATTACCATGACTCTAAAGAGTTTGTTAGTTTATCTACAATGGACCAACCACTCTGTATGACTGTTTACATCTCATCCATTGAATTATGCAGACATTTTGAAAAATAGGTGGATTTTCCCTTTAGTCTTAGACTTGGAACACTTTTCTTTAGGATTTAAAGCTTATTAAAGCTAATCTGAAAATAGAACCCATACAGCAGTGTCCCTGTTTGATTCAGCCTGGCTCTAACTCTTGTTCTGGCCTCTCTAGGACAGGGTGTGGGCCAACGTGGCGAAGAGTCTGAACTGTGTCATCGCTATGGTGGACAGACTACAGGAGCAGGACAACAACAAGCAGGAGTCCACTCCTGACCAGGCACTCGCTGATGTCATCACCTCCCACAATCCTGGTAGGAGCCAGCTCCCTTATACGCCTTACTGTAGATTAACATCTTAAAATTAATTAAGGAGGTGAATTTCCTGCTCTAGCACACCTGATCCAACTCAGGCCTTGTCAAAGGTAACCCAGTCTTAGAATGAAGGGTCCTAAGTGGTCCTTGGCTTGGATGTATGGTTGTAGGAAAAACCATTAATTAGTATTGAACCTTTACATCATGTGGAGATTCTTTAAACTCATTCAAAAATAGACTCAAAAAAACTCTTCATTTCAAAAATAGTTCTTTAAGGAACCATTCATTGTAAGGTTCTTTAGGGAACCAAAAGTGTTTCTGCTGATATATATTTAAAGAGATACTCTGGCCAAAATGAAAAATTAACTATCTCTACGTCTGCCGCCTTGCCTCGTGTACCAGCGCCTTAAGTAGTCTCTAGAGCGAGAGTTGCTGGCTTAAAGACTATGAACCCCCGCCCCCCCATGATGATGTAATAGGAAGATTCTTTGAAAAACTACAAGTACTTTGAGGCTGTTCGATTTTTCTACTAATACAGAAGGAAGTCAGGTACGGTCAGTGCTGTGAGCAACCCGAATATCACGTCATGTCTACCAGCCTCTACATCAACAGCTGTGCTAGGTGTCAGGATATTTTTTTATTCTCAATGATTGTATGATGTATTTGAGCAATGCATGCTGGGTATTGTAGTGCAAAAACACAAACATGATGCAAAGCTGTGAACTCTGTCTAATCGATGAGGCTGAGGGATACAACGCTGATTACAGATACCTTATAATACGACAAGTAACATAATAAATGCTAGTTTTGGGCCAAAATGCCCCTTCATGAGTGCAGGTCAGGGTTGGGACCCTTCTGTAAATCAAATGTTCTAAGTACCAAAACCTCTCCATAGGTTTTTTTATTAGAAGGCTCAGCTCTGTCTTGCACCCCTATTATTTCATCAACAGTCCTTGTTGCCTCTGTTTTCACTTTTATTGCATCTCTCTTCTATCGTCCTGCACTTCTTAAGACCAGCTCAACACTTCAGATCATCTTCCCTTATGTTACTGCAAATTTTGCAAGGCGGCGGGACTATGAGATTGGTTTTATTTGTTTGAGCAGCCTCTTTTCAGGATGCCCGCTAGCAGTAAAGTTCAAATGCAGCTGCTTGGAAGAGAGGAGAAATTAAACTCTGTGGAATTCATAAAGGGCATGTATTAAAGGATGGACATTTTCATCTCTTGTTTTCTGCACTCTTCTGTATTCAGGGCTACACAGGCGTTGAATGATCTGCTGAGCATTTTTCTCTCTCCTCCTCCTCCTCATTATTTCTGTCTGTAAGGCATAGTGCCCATTCACTGGCAATGTGTGGGCACTTTTATGCATCAAACTGTACAAACAATTGCACAAAATGTTTGATTTGTATACTACAAACATGCAGTGGAATATTATGAAGGTGAAAGGATGACGCTTTTATCTAACCTCCAAGACATCAAACACAGCTAGCAATTATTGCATTCACCACCTCTGTAGAACAGTCAGCAGACGTTCTGACATTGTCAACCACCACGAACACACATCCACACACTGTCAGACTAGTGAGATAAGACATTGGTTTTATCAGCACCCATGTGGGGGTGAAACCAAGTAGAGAGGCTTTAGGAATGGCCTGATGACATTAGCTGTCAGCGGGGGAGTGCTGTAATTGAGGGGAGTGAAAACTGAGCGCCTGACCTCCAGCACTGAGCTTTGATTTGAAAGGTGTTCATCAGCGCATAAGCACAGCCTCGCACAGCTGTTAGACAATGCTGCCCTCTAGTGGTCATCAACAGATCCTCAGTCCTGAGCATGACTGTCCTTGGTTGCATGATGTTTTAAAGGGTTTTGTCCGCCACCTCAAAGATAACATAACATCGTAAAGAATCGGCAAAGAACCTTTAGATGTTTTTCTGTTTCCTCTACACTCTGAAAAGTAGTATGTTTTCATGGAATCCTGAAATCATTCACTCTTCAGCCAATATGGTCCTTATATGGAAACTTGGAAACTTACTAAAACAGTCTTTTGATTTCACTGTTTTTGTGATGAAAATTAACACATTTGCATATATCAGTAACAACAGCAGCCTGTTTGATGATCAAGCTTAACTCTATATCCCTCAGAATTAAACAGGCTAATTTTGTTTGCAAAATGCTCATGTAAAATTAATTATGACTGTTGTTTTGTACATCAAACCAATGGAAAAAGCAGCAAAACTACAAAAGGGGCCCTTAAGGAAAACATGAAATTCAAGAAAAATGTCAAATATGGGCCATTTAAATATCAACACTCTTACCTGTGTTACCCATTTTAATATATTTTCTGTCATTTCCAGGTTCAAATTAAGGAGGCACTGAGGGGGGTATCAGACATCCCATAAGAGTAAATGGACCCCCATATAACTGTTATTTCCATTAAAAAGTGAATTGTCTGTCAAAATAAATGCCTATGTTTATATCATGTTTAACATTAGAAAACCTCCCCTTGGACAAACTGTAAACCCATTCAGCCCAAGTTCCTTACATAACTGTAGTCTAGTGAATTTAGAACCATTTTTGCCAACTGTGTTTTGCACACTGTGGAATTAGACCTCCGTATTTAACCCTTCCGTGCAGTGAAGCACCCAAATGCATGTACACTAGTGAACGCACACAGAAAAGGGCAGGGAGTACGCTTGCCGGGAGCGGTAGACAGCCCTATCCATGGCGCCCGGGGAGTAACTGGGGGTTAGGTGCCTTGCTTAAGGGCACTTCAGTCATGGACTGTCAGCTGAGGTTCCCTAACCTCCAGCCCATGACTTCCCGATGCACCAAGCTGCATCGCTCCACTTCAAAACTGCAGAAGCCTAATGCTTGATTGCTACTCAAACTGCTGAGAATCCGTAGATACCTTTAAATCAGCAACAGCTATGAAGACAAAATAAATAGAAAATAAATGTTGTACCATGCT
This sequence comes from Pygocentrus nattereri, assembly GCF_015220715.1. Classification (NCBI taxonomy): domain Eukaryota; kingdom Metazoa; phylum Chordata; class Actinopteri; order Characiformes; family Serrasalmidae; genus Pygocentrus; species Pygocentrus nattereri. The sequence continues at coordinate 12,088,184 of NC_051215.1, forward strand.
AGAAGCTAACAAATATGTTTTTGTCAGCAAAGGGTTTTCATTTTAATCTGTTTGAGGGCATGTGGGTAATATTCACATTAGCTTACATGTATTTTTGTGTGGCAACGTACATATTTTTACATTAAGTTTAATGGATAATAACTGTGAATATATCAAATTTGGTATCACTAACTAACTGTTTTCAAGTTGAACGTCTAGGCTGTAAAGTTGTTAAGACCACAAGTGTGTTTGTTGTAGTTTAAAAGACTTTATTTCTTGCCACATGTGATGTACTGTGGCTTTTTGTGGTCTCATTGTGGGTTTAATTTAAAGCTGTAATAACATAATAATATTGAGTGTAGTGCTTTAGAGAAATTCAATCAATTTGAACATCAGCATGACTGAGCAGCACCTCGTGTCTAATTTTTGAAAACTGCTATACGCAGCATGTACAGAATGCAGGCCCGTAGCCAGCATTGTGATGGGGGGGGATCTTTTTCCCCCAAAAGTGGACTTCATTTGGCTCTCTACTCCAATGCCCCCTAAATACACAAGCACACTTCAAACCTTTTAATTTAGACATATTTTATTCATTATAAGTTTGTTGTGAGTCTGTTGTTGCTGTCCTTATTTGTTCGTCTGTTGCTCCCCACTGTTAACATAAATTTGATATAAATGTAAGTGTTACTCAAACTTCCTACATCTGTGATGTGTCTTCATTGTCTGTCTCTGTTGCTCACCTCAGTTGTCTGTTGCTTTGTTCCATTGTCTCTGTTGCTGCCCTCCATTGTCTGTCTCTGATGTTGCTGTCCTTTATTGCCTGTCTCTCTACTGTCGACATAAATAGATAAGAATTACTTCATGAGGTACACTATCGGTATGGTCATTAAAACTTAAACATGAATTAATAATGATATAAATTGAAGTGTTCCGTCTTATTCAAATCTTCCTACAACTGTGCTGGGACTTCATTGTCTCTCTCTGTTGCTCACCTAGGTCTGTTGTTGCTCTCCCTCCTCTGTATCTCTGTTGCTGTCTGTCTCTGTTGCTTTTCTTCATTGTCTGTCTATTTTTCCTCTCCATCTTTTGTATCTCGCCTTCTTTTTCTTTATTTTTTAATTGGGCCTTGCCTTCACTGTCTGTCTGCTTTTCCTCTCCTTTAGGGTCATTTTACGGGAAATCAAGACACTTTGGAACTCAACCGACACGGATTTTAATCAAACTTTGTGTGCCTTTTTAGTGGCAATGTAGAACCCCAGAACTGCATTTGCATGAATGTGCCACTAATATAAAGGGAGAAATGGACTAAGAATGTTTTAAGTAAGAGGGTAGGGCACTACACATTCAACCTTGATTATGTCAATTTAAATTACAAACAGATGGTTTTGATGCTGTTTGAAAGCTCTTTTCTGGCTCTACAGAGTACACAAACAACATTGAACTCAACAGTTAGCCGAGTATAAATTATGAGATATTAAAATACTAAAATCTGAATATAAAAAAAAACTATTTTAAAGTGGTCAGTATCTTTTCCACACATAGCCTGCAATGTCATGAACAACCTCTGAAATATTAGTGCCAGATTCATGCAAATGCAGTTTTGGAGTTCTACCTTGCCACTAAAAAGGGCCAAACTGTTGAGTTCAATGTTGTTTGTGTACTCTGTAGAGCCAGAAAAGAGCTTTCAAACAGCATCAAAACCATCTGTTTGTAATTTAAATTGACATAATCAAGGTTGAATGTGTACTGATTTCACATGAAATGACCCACCATTGTCTGTCCGGTACTGTTAACGCAGGGGAGTTGTAAAGAAATAGAAGCCCTGCACTCAGCAGCAGCAGTTTACCGATTTTGGGCCTTTTTTTGAACAAGTCACCAATGTTTTGGGACAATGTTGCCGCCGATTTCTTCAGTTTTCGCTCCTTGTCTTCTTTTTTACCCATTTTCTCAAGTAACTTAATCCCCTGATTCTTATTCTTTTCACTAGCTAACAACAGAAATGGGGGAATTACCGCCACCTACTGGATTGGTGTAAAACAGTCTGAACAAAATGTTTTTTCTTACTCCTCACTTCTCTGAGTCGACTTCTCTTTTGTATTAGTCTGGATGTGATATTGTAAATTAAGATTTGATGTATATTCACCGGAGATTAACAATTCATTCATTGAATAGCCTACCTATCTTGAGGGGCATGTGTGTACGGGGGGAGGCGGGGCGGTTGGAGGGGGCGAGGGGGGGATCGAACGAACCCTTCGATCCCCCCTGGCTACGGGCCTGAGAATGTGGCAGCCTTCAGTGTAAAAAATCATTTATATAATTTCTGTTCACTTCAGTAACATATATTGACGTTAAAAGACAGCTGCCTAGTACAACATGTGGAAAACTACAGGGTTAAATCTAACAAAATATATTGTGAAAACAGCATTCATCAATACATAGATTATGTCATAGTAAGACTTTCCATCAGGCCTAATCCTCCACCCCAGTTAAAACCCAGGACATGTTGTTTCCTATTTTTAAAGAAAAAAAGTGACACCAAACAACAGACACAAAACAACTGAGCACAGAAATAAACATTAACACATTTTGTGTTAAATGTGTAAAAGTTGCAAAATGTGTTTTCTTTAACTGAACATACTAATGTTTCTAGCTCGTAAGCCAAGAATTCCTGTGCTAACGTTAACTGTTCAGCCAGGGAATTTCTGAGGAGAGTTATGTCTTCTGGATTTGTGAGACACTAGAGGGTGCTCTATGACCAGTTCAAAAGTAATGGGTACCTATGGAGCTTTTATTTTGGTTGTTTGTGAATACTTCAGACTTAGCTATGTAGGTTTGGGGGATTTCGAGACCTCTTTGTGAAAATGTGTAAATGCACACAACCTAATTAAGTAGGTAAAAAAAGTGAGTTTTTATCTTTTTATCTTTTATAGCACTTTTCCAGACAAAAGCCATAAAGTGTTTCACAAGGAAAAACAAAATAGTTAAAATAAAGAGAAATAGTAAAAGTTATTCGAGCAAACACAGCAGATATCCTATTTGTTAAGTATGAGATAAATCATTCAAGGGCAGCTCCTGATATACCAATATAATAATGTTAATATTACTGAAACCTATTAAACCAGGAAAAGAAATATGGAATCCAACAGTACTGAGACACAATTTAAGACTTTAAGAAGGGCCGTCTCAGTACCATGTCCCAGGTGAAAACCAGATTGGAATTTTACAAAAAGGTGGAGTGCCCCCCACCAGCCCCCACCCCTGTGCTATTTTAAAATAGTCAGGGACACAACCTGAAATGAGAGATTCATCTACAGTAGCTTGCATGTAAGGCGCTACAGATCTCAACACGTTTATTTTAGTGGGGATCACATCAAAGGGACTAGAAGATGGAAGTACATATCGCACAGTTGTTACTACATCACAGGAAAAGTGCATACAGATATTAAGTGATTCTTATTCGTCCCACAACGGGGACATTTCACCTCCGCATTTAACCCATCCAAGCAGTGAAACGCCACATATGCTCTAGTGAGCACACACACTAGCGGGCAATGAGCACACTTGCCCAGAGCAGTGGGCAGCCCTATCCACAGCCCCTGGGGTGCAGTTGGGGGTTAGGTGTCTTACTCAAGGACACCTCAGACATGTGCTGTCAGCTCTGGGGATCAAACCGGCAACCATCCTTGTCACGAGGCTGGTTCCCTAACCTCCAGCCCATGACTGCCCTTATATTATCTCTGATCCTGTTAATGTTAGAAAAATGTAAAAAATTGTTCACAATCAATTAAAACAGGAACCATAAACAGGAAGGGGCGCTACTTACAATAAGGTCAGTATACAAAATAAAAACGCTGGATTATGCTGGCATCAGTAATCAGATTACTAAATTAAGCAGTGTTTGTATTTCTAACCAGTTATTGTAAAAAGTCAACAAATGTAATGCACATGCAATTTAGAATGTTTCCAACTATATTCAGCTTGTCTACATTGAATAATGTCACTGTTTACCCAAGAGGAATTTACTGAAGGCTTGATCCAGGTTTTAACAGACGAAATCGTGTCTAACACAGCAGAGCATGCATTGTTAAAATAGTTTACCAAGTCATTTATCTATGTAGGCTGGGTAATGGATGCACTCAGTGACTCATTAATAAAAATTCAAGAATGCACAGGGTTTTCAATGTTGGCTTTAACAGCCTCTAAAATGTTATGATTAGATCAAATTTATAATCAGATACTGCAGTGTTTTTTCAAATACATTGATCACTGCAAAATTACAAACTGTTGTCAATAAACAGTGTTCATAGCTTCCACAAATGTACATTAGGACTGTAGTCTGTACAGTTAGTGTCATATGTCAGCAATGTCCAGAAACACTGCCAACTTCTCTGGGCTTAAGCTCATCTGAAATGGTCTAATGCTCAATAGAAACATGTAGTGTTGTCTGACAAGGAAACCTTTCTCATTCTTTAAGGAAATAATGGATGTTGTGTTCTCCAGGCTAAAGAAGTAAAGGACCATCCAGATTGTTTTGAGTGTGACATTAAAGGCCAGGGTCTATTGTGGTGCAGTGATTTATTAGTGCTCATGGCAAGGGTAACTTGCACATCTGTGAAAGCACTATTAACACTAAAAGATATATACACATTTCAGAGCAACGTATGCATTTTAGACACTGTCTTCTTCAAGGATGTCCTCATTTATTTCATGATGATGCCAAGAAATGTTCCACACAAGTTACAACAACATGTTTGTGTAGCCAGAGGGTGCCAGACTGGCCTGGGTGTTTCCTGTTGAAAACGTGGCGGATTATGAAGTGATAATGAAGACTTCATACTGTTGCACAGTTGAAGACATGTATAACTGAGAAATGGCACTAAACATGTAACTGAATATTTCTTAACTATTAAAAGCACACTTCATGCAAAACAGTAGTAAATATGCTCCCAACTTGTTTTGGAACAAATATGGAACTGTCACGATTGGCCCCTCCCAGTCCTGTATGTGTTTGTGTTTTGGTATAGTCCACATGCTTCTTTGTTTTGGTATCTGCCCCTTGTTTTGTGACTCCACCCCTGATTGTTTTCACCTGTCCCTCGTCTTCCCGGTGTCGTATTTAAGCCCTGTGTTTGCCCTTTGTTTGTGCTGATCTTTGTATTGGTTTCTGTTGGTGTTATCTGCTGTGGTGTTTGTTCTGTTCTGCTTGTTCTGTTGTATTCTGGTTTATGTCATGTCTGCCCCCCGATCTATCCATGTTGGCTCTATGACCCTGGATTGTCTCGACCCTGATTTTGGATTTGCCCTTAATAAATCTTGCTTATCTCAGCACATGCGTCCACCTCCTTGCTCCCCGTTACAGGAACAAATGTATCAACATTGTACTGTCTTGAGTTTAATATAGGTAAAATTTTATTCATCACTGCTTTTGTGCTTTTTAGAGTGATATTAAAATCACAATCTAGTAAAATCAGATCATAATCAAGTATCACCAATGACATCAGTTCAAAATACTTTGTTAAAAGCCCTGGTAATGTTTGGAGGATGATACACAAAGATACATAAAACTGGTTTGTCACATGAAACCCTAAAAGCCAAACTTTTAAAACTGAAAGACATCCTAGATTAACTGGAGAGCAACTGAAATGGTTCTTATGTGCTGCAGCAAGGCCAAAAAATTAGACAGTGATCTAACATTACTCAAAGGCAGTTTAGCAAGGGAAGAGCGACTTGCTGTCAGTTTTGATGTGCAGTTTATGGTAGGCTTAGTGTGGATAAGATTGTTTTCAGTTATGCAGACCTCCAGATCTGCTATCATATTCTATTTTTTTCATGCCATTAATGATTACAGGTGTCATGAGTATTCATTTACTGATGCTGGTAGTCTTTTTTTCGGTTGTCATGTGTGGAAGAATGTTTTAGTAAGGTTGTGCATCAGATCTTTTCCCCAAGCAGATGAATCTCATGATTGCAAGTTTGTGGAAAGAGTATTCAAAGAGAGCTCAATCAAAACTTGATGAATGGCATGTAAGATATTGGCCCTCAAAGGCAGCCAGATTACTTACTTTTGGTAGTGAAAAATGCAACAATTTCTCATGCATGCTTTGCTAAAGACTACACTTGACATTAACATGTAAAGACAGCAAGCATTTTACAGAATGTTAGAAAAATGGCATTCAACCTAGTGAGAAGTGGGTGGGTTGAGTATTCAGCATCATTGCTGCTCACAGTACTTTGTATGGCATCCACACAGTTATTAACTGTGAATTGAATGACAATAAGATTATAATAAAGGAAGAGTTATTGTCTTGGGTGTGTGTGTGGGGGGGTGGGCACAGAGCATATCTGTGGGTGGAGCGTGGATAGTTCAACTACATTTACATGTGATTAACATTCTTTATTATCAGGTTCAAGTCTTTACTGTATTCTTTCAGTATGTGTGTGTATTTGTTCTCTCTCTCTCTCTCTCTCTCTCTCTCTCTCTCTCTCTCTCTCTCTCTCTCTCTCTCTCTCTCTCTCTCTCAATCACTCACTCACTCTGTCTCTCTCTCTCTCTCCCCCTCTCTCTCTCTCTCTCTCTCTCTCTCTCAATCACTCACTCACTCTGTCTCTCTCTCTCTCTCTCTCTCTCTCCCCCTCTCTCTCTCTCTCTCTCTCACTCTCACTCTCTCACTCTCTCTTAGCCACAGACTGGAGGGATCAACTCAGTCCTCTGGTGGTGGCCCTGAAGGATTGTGTGAGTGAGGTGGCTGAGAGAGCCAGCAAGTCCATGACTTTCGTGCTCCTACAGAAAGCATCGTGCAGCACACCATATGGCCTGCAGCTGCAGCAGAGACGAGACACCGTATTCAGCCAAGCGGTCAGTATCACTCAGTATCACCAAATTTGTAAATGTAACAAATGTAAACAAAACTGCTGTTTACTCCCCAGTCTGTACACTAATGAAAACTAAACTACTATTGAATTAATTGCTTGTTTCATCAGAAGAACCAACTCACTGACATATATCCACCTATTCAGGCTACAGCAGCCCCACCCTCTCACACTAAAGTTATGAGAACTGTTTTTGAATGAGGCACAATACAGGACACATAATCAGAACACAGGATATTCATCTTAAATCTGTTTTAAAGGCACAGTGAAGAAAATAGCATGTTTTAAATGGACAAAAATAGGCTGTAATTATGGCCATGTAAAAATAAATTGTGACCATTTTGGTGCATAAAACCATGCAAATGTTGCAAGCAGACCGCAGAGGAAAAAATAAAATACAAAAAATGTCAGATATGGGCCTTTTAAAGATATGTTCTCCTAACAAAAGCTGTTCCCCTAAGGTGTCGCTGACCTTTTTTTCCTTTTAAAGAGACACTAGCATTCACTCAAGCAAGATCCCAAAAACATCTTAGCTACAATGCGAATTTCTTTCTCATGTGCATTTAAAATGGCTAAACTGACTCGACATAAGATAATCCACTTACATAAGAACAGGGAGAGTGAACGGAAAATAAATGACAAAAACAAGAAGTTTCCAAAAGAGATTCACAGAAAACAGGTTTCCTCAGAACCATGCAAGACCTGGTAGAGCACCAAAATTGTCCCCATCAGATAAACAGAACTTAAATCTTTCAGCCTTGAGGGAGAAAAGAAAAAACATGTATTTTTATACTAAATGCATGAAGAAATATTCTTGTAGATAAAAAAAAATTATACTCTAAAGAATGTAAGCTGTAATAAAGGCAAAGTTTGGACTCACAAAATGCTTAAAAATGTTATGTTTTTCCATCAAATTGAATAAATAATAAATAAATTGAGTAAATAAATACTTATTGTAGAGGTTGGATTAACGTATTTTCATATAATTTGATCGAGTGATTCAGGGTGTTTAAACTTTTGCATATGATTGTATAACAGTCCAAATGTGAATTAATACTGTCATTATTTATTCTTCATATATATATGTACACTGCTCAAAAAATAAAGGGAACACTTAAACAACACAATATAACTCCAAGTAAATCAAACATCTGTGAAATCAAACTGTCCACTTAGGAAGCAACACTGACTGACAATCAATTTCACAGCTGTTGTGCAAATGGAATAGACAAGAGGTGGAAATTATTGGCAATTAGCAAGACACACTCAATAAAGGAGTGGTTCTGCAGGTGGGGACCACAGACCACTTCTCAGTACCTTTCTGCTTTCTGGCTGATGTTTTGGTCACTTTTGAATGTTGGTGGTGCTTTCACACTCGTGGTAGCATGAGACGGACTCTACAACCCACACAAGTGGCTCAGGTAGTGCAGCTCATCCAGGATGGCACATCAATGCGAGTTGTAGCGAGAAGGTTTGCTGTGTCTGTCAGCGTAGTGTCCAGCGGCTGGAGGCGCTATCAGGAGACAGCCCAGTACATCAGAAGACGTGGAGGAGGCCGTAGGAGGGCAACAACCCAGCAGCAGGACCGCTACCTTTGCCTTTGTGCAAGGAGGAGCAGGAGGAGCACTGCCAGAGCCCTGCAAAATGACCTCCAGCAGGCCACAAATGTGCATGTGTGTGCACAAACGGTTAGAAACCGACTCCATGAGGATGGTATGAGGGCCCGACATCCACAGATGGGGCTCATGCTCACAGCCCAACACCGTGCAGGACGCTTGGCATTTGCCAGAGAACCCCAGGATTGGCAAATTCGTCACTGGCGCCCTGTGTTCTTCACAGATGAAAGCAGGTTCACACTGAGCACATGTCACAGACATGACAGAGTCTGGAGACGCCGTGGAGAGCGATCTGCTGCCTGCAACATCCTTCAGCATGACCGGTTTGGCAGTGGGTCAGTTATGGTGTGGGTTGGCATTTCTTTGGAGGGCCGCACAGCCCTCCATGTGCTCGCCAGAGGTAGCCTGACTGCCATTAGCTACCGAGATGAGATCCTCAGACACCTTGTGAGACCATATGCTGGTGCGGTTGGCCCTGGGTTTCTCCTAATGCAGGACAATGCTACACCTCATGTGGCTGGAGTGTGTCAGCAGTTCCTGCAAGATGAAGGCATTGAAGCTATGGACTGGCCCGCCCGTTCCCCAGACCTGAATCCGATTGAGCACATCTGGGACATCATGTCTCGCTCCATCCACCAACGCCACGTTGCACCACAGACTGTCCAGGAGTTGGCGCCACCTCATCAGGAGCATGCCCAGGTGTTGTAGGGAGGTCATACAGGCACGTGGAGGCCACACACAATACTGAGCCTCATTTTGACTTGTTTTAAGGACATTACATCAAAGTTGGATCAGCCTGTAGTGTGTTTTTCCACTTTAATTTTGTGTGTGACTCCAAATCCAGGCCTCCATTGGTTAATAAATTTGATTTCCATTGATGATTTTTGTGTGAATTTGTTGTCAGCAAATTCAACTTTGTACAGAACAAAGTATTCAATGAGAATATTTCATTCAGATCTAGGATGTGTTATTTGAGTGTTTCCTTTATTTTTTGAGCAGTGTATATATATATATATATATATATATATATATATATATATATATATATGTGTGTGTGTGTGTGTGTATGTATATGATAGCAGTGCACTTTATAAAGGAAGCAGATACAGCCAGCTGCTTCAAGTAATGCTGACATCAGCCATCAGAATGCAAGTCTCCAAGATTACTCAGAATGATGCAACAAAAACATCCAGTGAGCAGCAGTTGGGCAGACAGAAGCACTTTGCTACAGTTATTCAGATAATAACTCAATTGTGATGAGCAGAAAAGCCTCTGTGAATGCATTACACAATGAACCCTGAGGTGGATGGGCTACAACAGCGGAAGGCCATGTTGCACTCCTGCCAGCCAAGAACAAAAAGCTGAGGCTGCAGTGAGGCTCACCAAAACTGGACATTTGAAGACTGGAAAAATATAGACTCTAAACTCCTACAGAGGCACACAGATGGTAGGGTCAGAACTTGGATCTGAATCTGTGGACCCATCCTGCCTTGTGTCAACAGTCTAGGCACGTGGAGGTGGTGTAATGGTTAATCATGGTTAATGCCAGTTAATAATTGCTTGAGCTTTTTTGAATATTGTTGCTGACCATGTGAATCCAAACTCAAAGAATATTTAAAAAATCTTGTGGAATCTATGCCTCAAAGAATTTAGGCTGTTTTGAGTGCAAAAGAAGATGCTACCCAGCATTAGTGTAGAGTTCATAACTCAGTGATCAATGTGTGTGTATATATATTAAATTATATAATAAAGGCAATTTCAAAAAAGAAAAGTTTAGTTGATCTGAGTGCTATAACTGCCAGGAAATTAATACTAGTGACTCAGTGGAGGATATTGTAGGGCACTGTGTGGTGTGGATTTGTCAGATAAATGGATAAATTCTGTTAAAAGCTGTTAGCCATATTCTGCTTCAAAGCATAGGTATTAATGGGTCAGAAGTTCTTTTTTAAGAGTTACAGCTGCCAACACTGCTGTCTGTTTAACACTTCTCTTGCAAGAATACAAGCATGTTTAAATTCTTGTTACGGAAATCGCATTTAGAGTGCAGTGCAGTGCCTTGCTGATTGCACATGAAAGCAAAGCAAGTTAATTTCTAACACAGATGGTAGAAATTCTTTGCACTCTTGTGCAAGGCTTATCAAATAGATCTCTTTGTTTGCTTTGAATTGTTGATGCCATATTCCCAAGTGGGTGGGAGTAAACGGTGAAATACCCTTTCACTTTCTTTTTGATAAGAATTTATTATAAGAACTTATAAGAATAATAACAACAACAATATCATATTTGCATGGATTGGAAACACCTTGAGCCTTGAGCTTTACTGATGAGAGTCGACTACAAAAGACGACTTGCTTAGAAGTCAAGATCAACTCTTGACTCATGACTGTGCGTGTCAAAATGCCTGGAGTCAACTCTTCAACTCTGTCACCTCCAAATGAGTTCAAACGTAATCACCTGGTTGGTTCAAATAAAACAGTTTTTCCTGAAGCTTATTATTTACGCATGAGGTCTGGTGGTTTCTACAACATGTGAGATGTTTGTGTAGGGTTTCTAATTATCAGGCTTAGCGAGCATGTCAGAGCACTACCCTGCTAGCTTAATCCAGTTCTTCTATCTGTTTCATGCCATCGCTGTTTCCCAGCCGCTGCAAGTGCAAACTCTGGCTACAAAATGTCTGGATGTCTGCACTTCACTTTAACCATCTACATACACATTCTGTGCTATGGAAATCTAAAAGCTTCTTGTATTTTTCACATTAGGGCTTATATAAACAAGGATTAGTAATGGATATATACACTGATCAGGCATAACATTATGCCTGTTGTGTTTTTAAACACTGTGTCCACTCTCTGTCCACTCTATTAGACATTCCTACCTTGTCAGTCCATCTTGTAGATGTAAAGTCAGAGACGATAGCTCATCTGCTGCTGCACAGTTTGTGTAGTCACAGGACGCTGCCCACAGTACGCTGTTGTCTGAATATTTTTGGTTAATGGACTAATCTCAGTCCAGCAGTGACAATGAGGTGCTTAAAAACTCCAGCAGCACTGCTGTGTCTGATCCACTTATACCTGCGCAACACACATTAACACACCACCACCACCATATCAGTGTTACTGCAGTGTTGAGAGTGATCCACCACCCAAATATTAGCTGCTCTGGGGTCCTGACCACTGAAGAACAATGTAAAAAGGGGCTAACCAAGTATCAGAGAAACAGATGGACTACAGTCTGTAACTGTAGAACTACAAAGTGCACCTATATAGTAAGTGGAGCTGATAAAATGGACAATGAGCGTAGAAACAAGGAGGTGATCATAATGTTATGCCTGATTGGTGTGTATATATATATATATATATATATATATATATATATATATATATATATATATATATATATATATATATGAAACCTTGCATCTCCAAAATGGTAGTTTTACAAGAGAGGAAAAAACATTTTACGTTAATGTAAGTCAATGGAACCAGAAATTTTTCAAGTAACTTTGGGCAGTTTCTTTTGGTCTGTTCTGCATATAATTCAAACCATAGGGACATATTCAAATTTTTACCTTTTTTGATTGTTGTAGACTTGAAAACAAAAAGCACTTTCAACCAGTGGCTGCTCTGTAAGCTTCTTTATGAATTATGGACTTTATGAATAGCTGTATTTGTTTTCTTTTAATCATTAGAAATCTGTTTTTATAAGTGTGTCTTTAATGATTCAGGCCAGCTTCCATCTGAGGCAAATCCAGTAGATGTGGAATACGTTTGTACTAATACACAGCAGTGAGAGTGTATACAACACTAGATTTAAGTACGTGGTTTGGAAATAATCGTAAATAAAATAAATGACATGTGAAACTGAGTGTTTGTTTATTTTTATTTTACTGATGTGCTGCTATTATCTGTTGCATTTGGCAAAGGCCTCTAAGTAGTAAAGGGGCAGTCAATGCCAAAAGAAACTGTTCCCCAATTCCTGTATGTCTGGGATTCAGTGTTGACTGGGAGTCACTGTTGACTTTACGACTCTGTTGACTGTATTTCTTTGTCATAAAATGTAGGAAGTGAGTCTGAGTTTGAGCAGTGTAAGTTTAGTTAATTACAAGGCAATAAACAATGCTGCAGTCCTGCACCCGCTCATTTTCTTCACGATTAGGGCTCCAATGATTAGAAACAGCACAGCTGTTGCTGCTGTACCGTTAAGATAAATACCAACTTCAGCCTCATGAGAAGAGGAACCAGACTACAGAGCCCAGACTACATGGTGGTTATTAACATATGATCACAAATTAACATATTGAGGCCACGAGTTAATATGTCAAGCTGAGTTCAGTTTCTCATGGCCACAGATAATTATATTGAGGCCACTAGTTAAGTTTCCTATCACCATGTGGACTCGATATATTATTTCATAGCCGCAAGAAGCTTAACTTGTGGCCACAATATATTAATTTGTGCCCACGTCTTATTTGAAACAATGGTGACACTTTATTTTGAGTGGTCTTTTTTAGATGAAACAAACACTCAACAGGCTCTCACTAACATGTCAAAAACATATGAGGGTTAGGATTAGGTTTTGGATTAAGGTTAGGATGGGCCCAGGGTTAGGGTTAGGTTTTGGGTATGATTAGGTAAGTTTAGGTTTTGTGTAATGAAAGTAACATATTAACAATACATCTACTTAATGTAAGTAATGAATCAACAGGACATCTGCAAGATATTTACTGTAATGTATGCAGATACTTCACGACTGCTTCTTCGACTGCTTCATCTACATAGGACCACTCCAAACAAAGTGTCACCAAAAAAATCAGCATGTCACTTTAGAGACTCCATCCTGCTCTGGAATTAAAATTTGATTCAGGTTGTAAATGGTGTGGTGAGATTAAATCATATTTTTGTATATTTCCAGTAGTGTATCATCATTTCTTTCCTGTGACCATCTAGATGACCTCAATTCAAACCTCAAAAACAATTTAAATCAACTTCTTCCTGTGTTTCACTGATTATAGTAGAAGAGAGAGCAGTTGAGTAACATCTATAAAGAACTGATTGTGCTCTTAAACACTGGCGTTGATCACTAATTGTCTTCTGCCAGCTCTGTTTATTATTTTTTGCTTCAGGCTATGTAACAGGAGGGTGCAGCCCCATTATAATTCTAGTTGAAAGCATTCCTAGCAGATAAATGAAAAACAGTTTAATGGCCTGCTACCATTTGCTGTTTATTATTACATGACTGCAGAGCAAATGTTTTGTCTGTAGTACAGATGCTGCGTGTTTATGCATTCAGCCATTTAAAGTAAATCAAAGCCTTATATTTTTCTATGTGGATTTGACACTAATTGCAATAATTGCATAGAAAAAACGGATTGAATTCTCAAAAGGGAACCAAATGGTGCATTTTGCTACAGCCTATTGAAGGGCTCGTATGATGGGAAACTTTTTTCAAAAGAAATATTTAAACATTGTTAAAATGTCAAAATCACTACCCAGTCCATACTTAAGTGATAGAACACGAGAGGGAGTTTGATCACAAAATAACATCACGGCTATGATTTGGTCGTGATAACAGACAACCGCGTGTGTTCTATTACTTTTATACAGCAGTTAAATAAATTAATAAATTGGGCCGTGAACGTGTCATTTAATACTTTTTAATGTCAACAGTTTCTTCCACCAAATTATAGTTCCTTAACAAGCAGCTTGTTGCTACGTCAGAGTAACGATCCCCGCCTTCTGATGTAACTGTTACAGACTGAGCCGTAAAACTGCTGCAATATCAAGTTTAGCTCAATGTTGTCATTTTTTACTAGATCTATATCAATGTTGTTGTTTTTTTTGTTTGTTTTGTTTTTGTTTTTGGGCCAGTTTGTAAAGTATCTTCCAGCGCATTTTGTTTGGCGAATGGTATTGGGTTCATTTCTGGCTGATTCCAGGTTGTTCAGGAGTTCTTCTGTCACAGCTGCCAATTGAAAAGCTGCTCAGTGTTGATGACAGTTTGGTAATTTAGTGTTGTTTCATCTTCTGACCAAAATCAGCTGTCAGTCAAATGTGATGTTAAAAGTGTCCATTTTCTGTTTGTGCACAAAGTAAGAAGCAAAAATGTTCAAATGGCTTGAGCGTCTCCTACAGCTGTCAAAGTCATTGCTTAGCAACGGCGTCTTAGTGGAGTGATACAATGTTTGTGAACAAAATGTGATGTTGTGGCGTAATGGTGGAACAAACTGTTGCATGAAGTCTATTATGCTGCAAAAACAGCCTGTTGGAATTCTTTGTTTCTGCTGATGTCATAAGAAACTTGCATATTTACTTATATGTAACTGTTTAATTCAACCTACAGTGGTTAAGCCCTGTCCACTCACGCTGAAGTTGTAAAGTGTTACAGCCCTGAGTGCACTTTGAACGAGGCAAAATACAGTGTCAGCTAGTTACAACTGAGATCATTTATAAAAATAAAGGCAGCACAGTAACAATTAACAGCCTGTTTAATTATAAGAGATAAGTTGAGTTTGGAGAATTAAAACATTTTAACTAATTTTGGTGCATAAAATCATGCAAGTGTGGTAAATAGACCTTACAGGAAAAAAATAAAATACAATCAATATCATGGGTCTTTTTAAAAAGACAAAGAGGTATAAAGGAAATGCTGTTTTTTAGCAATTATTTATTATTAAAAACAGGGCTTACAAGAAATGCTGATGTCTAGGGAGTGATGAAGCACTTGGTCAGAGGGGAAAAGGTTTGCTAGAATTTGTTACTAGAAGTCCAACATCCTGTATTCTGTGTTCAGAGCGCCTGACTGTCAAAAGAGGCAGTGAGAATCATTTTTATTTAATTTGGGGAAACCACTGAAGATGACTTATTTGGTGTTCTGTTTAGTTGCTCATAGTTCCTGTAAGAATAATGCGAAATTCTCTGTGTTCTTCTGTTTGTGTTCTCTCCACAGTTGGCTGCATTAGCTTGCGGTTTTGTCATGCGGCTCTATGCCGGAATCGAGGATAAGGGCTTCCTCAGACAGCTGCACTCAGTGGGAGTGGTGGCTCAGTTCGAAAGTCTGCTCAGCACTTATAGTAAGCACATGTGTCTGACAACACACAAAACACACTCATACAGACAGGTTTATTGCCCTATGACCTGCAGCTATTTGATCTGTAGCATATGGTGGATTAACTCAGAGAACAATTTTAGACATTTTTTTGATATTTTTTACAAAGTCATTCAGAGTGGTTGGGTTTGAAAGACACTGTTCTAGACAAATGTACAGTCAGATCAATGAGTCAGATCAAAGTGGTGGTAAAAGGAACCACTGAGGAGTTTAAAGCTTCTTAAAGCTATGTCTGTGTCAGAGAGTTGTTAAATAAATTGGTTAAAAATTGGTGGAATTCCCCTGAAGACCAGAAAACCTGTACACAGAATTCACTTTTAATAGAAGCCGATCGGCAGCTGCTTCAGCATCAGCATTATGTATTGTAATTTCCAAATGCCATGTGGCAGATTAGGTCGAAAAGTGCTGGAGAATTCTGCTAAAATGTGGGGTCAGCAGTAATTCACTTTTTAACCTTAGGTTAACATTAGATTATGAAAAGGTACTAATATGTCCTTTTCGCCTGAGAAAAACTTATTTAAGGTACGCAATTGGACCTTAAACCCACTCTTGTACCTTTGAGGGAACATTAACATTGTTTGTACCTTAATGAACGAAAAATGTACCTGCACAGAACCTTTATTTCTAACAATATAGAAAGAACGTTCAGTAATTATGGTCAGTTGCTGGCAGCAATTTAATTGATGTCACTCTTTAATTCTCTATGGTGTTAGTGATTTTCTCTTCTCTTCACACAAAGTCTGGACAAATTCATGAAAATAAATATCTCAGGGACAGATTGATTCAAATCAGAACAGCTTAGTTAAAATTTTAACGGACCTTATAAAAGAGTATCAATGATCCATAATTCATGCTAAAAACAAACTTAGTTAAGC
The DNA here is from genome assembly GCF_015220715.1 of Pygocentrus nattereri. Taxonomy (NCBI): domain Eukaryota; kingdom Metazoa; phylum Chordata; class Actinopteri; order Characiformes; family Serrasalmidae; genus Pygocentrus; species Pygocentrus nattereri. The sequence goes on from NC_051215.1 coordinate 12,104,628, forward strand.
ATTTCCACTAGTATTCAAAATATACTTACATACTACTAATTTTACTAAACACCGTAGTAGTGAAAGTAACTCTTTTGTCACCATGTCTCTGTGTAGTGTTGAGCACCAGACATAGAGAAAGATGACTGAATAATAAACCAGTATAACTTCAGGTGTTCTACTGAAAATGTCTGATGTGGGGTTTATAAATGCAGAATGCGTTTCTTTCAGATGAACACCCACCAAGAATGAATCAGTGGTGAAAAACTGTTTCATGTAAAAATATAACTCACATGCTTTTTGTAAGAAAGCCTATTTCAAACTCTTTAGATCAAATGAATGACTTATTTTCTCTTATGTAATTATTACTCACTGAGAAAAATTGAATTAATTAAGACATTCAATTGAAAGAAATTCCTAGAAATGAAGTTGCTACATTTTACTACATTGTATAGCAGCAACTGCCCATTTGTTCTGTTTATAGCTGCTGAAGCACTATTGCTGTTTATTATTAAATGGCAATAGCCACTTTTTTAACATTTGGAATAGTGCAAGATATGAATCAATCTGCCCCTTAAACTGTAATCATAAAAATGTACAAACTGTTTAAATATGTTTATTTCAGCATATTTAGTCAATTTACATCCACGTTGAAATGTATTTTCCAAATGGTAGCAACTGTAACAGGGGCTTAGCTCCACCCACACTTCATGTCATATATCACTGGAAAGCTTGCTTAATGTAGAGTCTTAACTGTTATATCCAAACCTCTTTCATTTGCACTAACAATAGCCCTCACACAAATGTTGCATCTTCAATATTTTAAAAATTTCAAAATTTACCAAAAATTTCATCTTCTAGAATTAATGTATTCATTATATTTTACGTGATTTTTCATTATACGGTTCTCCGCATTCCTCTTCTAACTTTTGCTACTCTTCTGACTTAGTTTATTATGTTAATTTATTATGTTAGTGAACTGTTTTTTTTATTTTGGTAGATAAATTGGCAAGTTAGCGGTAGCCAGTAGTAGGTACATGCATAGCAATTCTGCTGTCAAGCATTCAGTCTGGACTTCATTTCCCATGAGTCACAGGGGACACACGTGACTGACAGCCAAGCACGGTGCTCCTATCAGCGTTCCTAATCCCCAGATTACTAACGCTGATCACCTGTGGACTAGGTCATATGACCTTTGCTAGTTAGTATTTAAGCCCGGGCTTAGAATAGGAATATTTACGAAGTATTGTATCCCTGTGATCTACTGAGTATTTTTTTTGGATGTTTGCCTCTTTGTGTTTTTCGATCGTTTCTCAAGTTTTTGCCTTGTTCGTTTTGTACTGTTGCCTATATGGTTTGATCAGTGTTTTGACTTCCTGGACTATGTATTGGCTACGATTCTGTTTTTCCCTCTGGTAAAGATTAAATCCGACCTTTTTCAAGATCTGCATTCGTCTGAACTCTGTTCCCATGTAACATCTGCTCAGCAGCTGTAATTGTTACATATTGTTGCTGTCTAGAAAAAAAAAACATGTATCTCCTTTTTTTGTAATTCAGTCTTCATCATTTAAACACAGCAGCAGTCCTATTTCCATTCTGTGAAATGTTTATGATGAGAGAACTGCTCCAAAATTAGGTGGAATAAAATCATTTTACATGAACGTGCATTAAAAGTTTGGGAATGTTTTTGTTTTATTTTCTGGGACAGCAACAATGTTTTCTTGAAAGAGATCTTTTTCATGTTTCTGAAAAGCTGCTTCAGCTTTAAGATTAGCGAGTAAATCACAACGAGGACAGGCTGCAACAAGCATGTCCACTCTAATCCTAAGCGTTTGAGTAAGGGTTCTGGTATGGCATTTATCATTTAGCAGTGCAGAAAGTATGTCATTTTTGGACCTCTTCCCTTTCCACTCCCAAAAAAAAACTTTACACGAAAAAACTCAACTGTCGTTTGTCTCAGCTCCTCTAGAGACCTTTCTGTCTGTTGGTGGAAGCTTTTGTTGCCAGCGGTGACGGTAGTGATGAATATCCTCCGCCCATCTGTGTGTTTCCATAATGCATTGTGTCTGCAGAAGATATGACACATATGTCAGCCACATCCAGGAGCACCCGTCAGTTTTGCTGTGCCAAAGCTCTTGGACTGGTGCACAGTGGAAGCATGTATTGCAGTCTGACAAGTCAGCCTTTCAGATTATCTGAGAAAAGGTCCATCCAAATTGTTACCAGTGCAAAGTTCAAAAGCAAGGATCTGTCATGGTATGAGGGAGTGTAGGGAACTTGCACATCTGTGAAAGCACCATTAACACTGAGAACATTTATGGAGCTACCTATACTGCCTTATAGGCAACCTCTTTTTCATGAATGTTCATGCTTATTTCAGCATGAGAAGGCCAAACCACATTCTGTACTTGTTACAACAGCTTGTCTATGTAATTTGAAAGTGCAAATGCTACACTGGCTTGTTTGCAGTCTAGACCTGTTTTCCACTGAAAATGTGTGCTAAATACAACAATAAAGGACCCATACAGTTGCACATCTGAAGACTCATGTAACAAAATAATGGAAAAAATCTGCTTTCCTTGATCCGTGCAAAGCCTACAACGTATTGTAGTCATCATTTGAATGATTTTTGAACGATCATGAACGCAGCATTATGAATAGAATTGAATGGTGGGCTGAGTCTATTGCTACACCCCTAATTTTAAAGGTGCACAACATTCGCTTTCCCTGCAGCATACAAATATAAAAATAAAATCAAAAGCCTGGAAGATAGGGTGAGCAGAGTTGTTTTTAGTGAAAATAATAATTGGAACAGAATATGGAACAGTTTATTGAATACGTAACCTGTAGGCTACTAGCACAGTGACCGTTTTTGTACCCTGAAAGGTACATTTTAGTTTTTTATGCATTTATAATGCATTTACAATGAAAAGTTGCCATACACTGCCATAAAGATTGTTTCTTATGGCAAGAACTGATGTAGCGTTTTTGTTCCTGTGCAGCCCATTGACGTAATATTGCAGTGTCGTAAATTTAAAGCACTGACTTTATGAGCTTCCTCTACTTACCTCTGCTGAACCACCCAATCATGCGTCACACCTCACACCAACTATGCAGTCAGTAACCCGTGATGCATGGTCTAAAGCAGAATTTCATCAAGGTGGTTTGATGTGAAGTGATTCATTTGTAGAGAAGCTTATCAGCTTAGATTTCTTTACAGTGCTGGCAATAGGAACCAGAGGTCACAATGTCTACAATGCAAAAATAGCCGCATATATTTGCTATGCAAAACCATCAATGAACCTACAGTGACCTCTGTAGCTATTATTAAATACTGATAAACATGAGCAAAACAGGCTGTAAAACCATTCTTTATTGCATATTCTTTTGATCTCTTATTTGTAATATTAACAAAAACAAATTCTTAATAATTCTTAATATTCTTAATATTCTCATTATATGGAGTTCATCCCTCATTTGCACCTTGCAACAGCTTCCACGCTTCTGGGAAGCTTTCTACAATATTTTGGAGTGTGTCTATGAGAAGGTCAGACACTGATGGTGGATGAGAAGGCCTGGCTCGGAATCTCTGTTCTATTTTATCCCAAAGGTGTTAGATGAGGTTGAGGTCAGGGCTCTGTGTGGGCCAGTCAAGTTCTTCTACACCAGACTCATCCAGCCATGCCTTTATAGACCTGTACTGGAGCTCAGTCTTGCTGGAACAGAAAAGGGCCTTCCCCTAACTGTTCCCACAGAATTGGAAGCATACAATTGTCCAAAATGTCTGGGTTAGTGAAACCATTAAGTTTTTTCCCTTCACTGGAACTAAGGGTCTTAGGCCAACCCCTGAAAAACAACTCCATAGCATTATCCCTCCTCCATCAGACTTTACTGCTGGCACAGTGCAGTCAGGCAGGTAATGTTCTCCTGGCATTCGCCAAACTCAGGCTCAGACTAAATAGAGAAGTGTTCTTCATCACTCCACAGAATAAATTTCCACTGCTCCAGAGTCCAGTGGCGCCACTTTACAACACTCCATCTTGGCATTGTGCCTGGTGATGTAAGGCTTGAATGCGGCTGCTCGGCTGTGAAAACCCATGCCATGAAGCTCCTGGTGCACAGTTGTTTTGCTGATGTTGATGTCAGAGGAGGGTTGAACTCTGCAGTTACTGAGTCAGCAGAGCGTTGCATTTACACACTCTGCGACTCTGCACTCAGTGACCGTGCTCTGTAATCTGCCAGTTCGTGGCTGAGTTGCTGTGGTTCCTAAATTAACAAACTGCATGGTTAGGTGCTTCATTTTATACACCTGTGGCAATGGGACAGAATAAAACACCTGAATTCAGTTATTAAGTGGTGTGTCCCATTTCTTTTGTTCATATAGTGTATAATACTTAATGAGACTGGACAACATAAGGCAAAAGATCTGAAGCCTTTCCTCCATACAGAACCTCTCTAGAATCTTCAGGTCCACGCTGTGAACTCTCCTCTTCAGCTCATCCTACAGGTTTTCTATGGGGTTTAGGTCAAGAGACTGGGACGGCCATGACAAAACCTTGATTTTGCGGTCAGTGAACCATTTTTGTGTTGATTTTGATGTTTACTTCTCTGTGTACATAGTAATAATTCTATTTGGAAGATACAGTTACAGCCCAGTTTAAGCTTCCTGGCTGAGGTACATAGCAGATCCACAGACACACTTCACAGAGGGGTTGAGTTACTTTTCTGCATGACTATCTTTGTGTCTGTGCTTTATTTTGGTAACACCTGATCATAGAACACAGTCCCACTGAAAGTTCCTGTGATGTCTGGCAAACAGTAGGAGCTTGAGTTTGTTCTTGACAGTAGAGGCTTTTTGGCAGCCCTCTTAAACAGCTTTTGGTTATGTAAGTAGCATGTGGTTGTAGTTTGGAAGACGTTCTGACCCCATGACTTAATTAATGTCTGTTCCCCTTCATTATGCATGGGGTCAATATAAACATTTGCCCTCTTCCCAGCAGATTCTTAACATCTGCAATTGCTTTAAACTTCCTAATGATTGCTTTGGTAGTGCAAATGGACATTTTAAACTGTTTTGTTCAGCAATACAGAATGTTTTCCAGCCTGTTATGCTCATGTTCACCAGGGGTGCCAATACAGTGGTGGGGACTGTAGGTATGGCTTAACCTGATTCTAGTTGTTTGTTCAGGTGGTCTCTCAGTTTAGACCACTTAGTTGTGCTCCTGTATTGTTGGAATGAAAATCTCCAGCCTCATAGGCCCTTTATAGATCAAGTCTTTTCAGAGTAACTTGGTAACTAACTAACTCTACATGGTAACAATTTAATATTTAAAAAAAATGAAAAACCTGTGGAATTCCATTTCAAGTGTTGGCTGTTTATTACCTGGTAGGTCAAATGAGTTCAACCATTTGACTCCACTGTTCATTCCTTGCACAGAAAACCAGGTTAGATGATGAGTGTGTGCATTGGGCAGTCATAGGCTGGAGGTTAGGGATCCAGCCTTGTGACCGGAAGGTCGCCGGTTCGATCCCCAGAGCCGACAGCACATGACTGATTTGTCCTTGAGCAAGACACCTAACCCCCAACTGCTCCCCGGGCGCTGCGGATAGGGCTGCCTACTGCTCCGGGCAAGTGTGCTCACTGCCCCCTAGTGTGTGTGTGTGCTCACTAGTGTGTATGTGGTGTTTCACTTCACGGATGGGTTAAATGTGGAGGTGAAATTTCCCCATTGTGGAACTAATAAGGGTCACTTAATCTTAATGGTACATCTTACATGTGAGCCTTTATCTAATTTGACCATGTGGGAGTAAATTTAAAGCTCTCTCATAGCAACAATTTCATATACAAAACAAACCGTCACGCATATGAGGACACACAGTATTTTCCCAACAGTATACCAAAGGAGAAAAAAGTCTATTAGAGTGCTGGCACTCTGGACGTTATGTTTCATAACTTGTTGCCCTCAGGGCTGCTCCACACAGGATCTCCAGAAGTGTTCACAAAGTGTGTGTGTGGAGCTGAACTTTATCCCGATTAGCTTTACTGTGTGTTGTTTCTTGATTGTTATACAAAATTGATTCAAAGCCAGAGCTGAAAACTATTGTTGGACTTTAAACTGAAGAGCTAAACTTAGAGCTAAATCTTTTAGATGACCCTGTATCTTAATTATGTTTATTTTATTAGAACCAATGATTGAACATTCCATTTTTTGAGCAGGTGTGCACACATAAAATCATAATACAAAAAAGTTTACTTTTTGACTTATTTTTTTACTTATTTATTGCAAAAAATGTCTTTCGGTAGTGACAATTCTTAATGTTACACAGTAAGAATTTGAGATGCATTTACTTTAAAATAATGAGGTCTAACTGTTCAACATGTAGCCATGACAGGACTTCCTGCTCTAAAATGCGGAAGTGTAGCTAAAATAAGGTTCTGCCTCTGGACTGAAAATATGAAACAGCAGTTTTTGTTTTAAAAATTCTTAAAGTTTTTTTTTTATTTTAAAATTAAGCTAATGAAAAATAAGTTAATAAATCTTTCAACTTTAGAAATCAACTAATTATAATAACTTTAAATATTCTAGAAAAAATGTAAGTATTATTTTTAAGTTTAAATGTAGGTATTTGGCTTTGGGAAGTAGAAAAAAATATATATACATATATATATATATATATATATATATATATATATATATATATATATATATATATATATATATATATAGCTTCTCAATTAGTATTTTAATTAATGTCTTGGGTTTCAAAGAATCAAAACATATTACTACTGTACCACATTTTGACCTAATTCAGTAAAATGGTCCATATATGCTTGGAGACAGTACTATTTTATGTCAATCTAGAGTGTGATTAAAATATTGTACAGTACTGTGCATTATTAAATTTTTAGTAAAATTAAGTACAAAATATTCAGAAAAAAGCAGAAAACATATGAACCCTAAAATTCCATAGAAGCCTCAACAACTAAATGTAATTTGGATATATATTAAGATTTGAAATATGATTCAGAATTTTGTGCATCCACCCTTTATGTTTATTACGAGTTCCATTCTTTTTAGTAGACTTGCTTTGTTTTTTCAAGAAATTTGCAGGGATGCTTTTCCACATTTGGTTAAATTTTCTGGTTCTCACAATCCAAATAATCCCAAAGCGTAATTCCGATTTCCATTTCTTAGTAACAGCTTATTGACAGCCACACATTCTTTCAGACCCACAGTGTTGTGTTGTCTTCTCACAGTGGAAGGATGGACAGAAACACCTGTGGATGTTTTCAGATCTGAAGCAGCTTGATTTTCTCCTCTGCTCTCAAAGACGGAAGCTTTGAGTGCTGTTTATCTGATGGAGACAGTGTTGGTGATCTACCAGGTCTCTGTGTCTTTTAATCAGTTTTTGAACTCCAGTTTTGTTTTTTCCACTTATTTTCCTTTGACATTCTGCTTCCTTACACAGATAGATTATATTATAAATAATCTCTGCAGAAATATCTCCTGAAAAATGAACCACATATACTCAAAGGCTGTTTTGCCTTGTGGTCTCTGACTTCACAGTACTGTTGGTGTGAATTCTGTGACTTTTATGTACAACTAAGTAATCTAGAAACACAATGAAAAAAAAAACTTTATAGTAAAAGTGAATCACAGCAAATTGTCATTCTGATTGATGTGTTTGCTGTGAGAGTATGAATTGACCTACAGCTCATTCCCCTAGAAACTGTTTAACTATGTAAAAAATGTAACTTTTCACCTTGTTTTAGACCTGCTCTACAGAGCAGAACAGTCTTTTATCCTTTGTTTTTCTTCACTAAGAAAACAAGATAAGACTGAGTACAATACATGGAAAATCTTACTACGTGCTCTCGGGTGTGTGTGTGTGTGTGTGTGTGTGTGTGTGTGTGTATGTGTGTGTGTGTGTGTGTGTGTGTCTGTGTGTATGTGTGTGCCTAGAGGCAAGTTCCCGTGCATGTGTGAACGTGAGTCTGTTTAGTAGTATGTGCACATGAGTGTGTATTAGTATGTGATGGTATGTAGACCTGTGTCCAACAGGTGTGTCTATGTGTGTGTCCATTCCATAGTAACTTGTCTGTGTGTATTTTGTGTGTGTGTGTGTGTCTATCTACATTCGTAACTTGTCTGTGTCTGTGTGTCTGCAGTAGTAACTTGTTTGTGTATATTTGTGTGTGTGTGTGTGTGTGTGTCTACATTAGTAACTTGTCTGTGTGTGTGTCTGCAGTAGTAACTTGTCTGTGTGTGTGTCTGCAGTAGTAACTTGTCTGTGTGTGTGCTTGTGTCTGCAGTAGTAACTTGTCTCTGTGTGTGTGTCTACATTAGTAACTTGTCTGTGTGTGTGTGTCTGCACTAGTAACTTGTCTGTGTGTGTGTGTCTGCATTAATAACTTCTCTGTATGTATTTATTTGTGTGTGTGTGTGTGTGTGTCTACAGAAGTAACTTGTCTGTGTGTACATGTGTGTGTGTTCCTGCAGTAGTAACTGGTCTGTGTGTATTTCAGGTGAGGAGATAGGAATGCTGGAGGATATGGAGGTGGGCATTTCTGACCTACAGAGAGTCACCTTTAGAATCACGGAAGCAGCCTCTGATGACCCCACCAATTTGCAGCCCACTGTCACCGGGAGACGGTGAGACACATACACACACATTCACACTCACACACAAGTATAGTGAAAGAGCAGGAAGGTGTAAGTTTAATAGTTTGATAGGTCTGATAGTGTGAAAACAGTCATGTGAAATATGAAGAAACCTCTTATGTACACACAGGTTTGACTGTATGTGTATTACACATAACCATGAAAGGTTTGATTCTAGCTGACGATTGCTGCCCTGTGCCTGTGCAAGCTCCATACAGATCTTCTCAGCATATCGTTAACACGTAGATGTTGTGCCTGTTGATGGCTGTAACAAAAACATTCAATTTGAAATTTCTCCCTCATTACTCCATGAGACATGTTTTTGAGGTGTTTGTCCTGTCTGTTCACGTAAGGGAAGAACAGCCACAACAAATAATGGAAATTCAGAGACAATGCAAGATGTCACACAGTTCATTCTGTGAAATTCTGGCATGATTTAAAACCCTTTTAAATCTTTTGGGGGGCGTGTTGGGAAATTGTTGAGAAAATTCCAGCCACTATGGATGAGCTGTGAATAGGAGTGAACAATTTATAGGTGATTTTTAAGATTTTAGGAGTGTTTGATAAAGCGGAGTGAGGAAAGAGGAGCTACAAAACAATGAGGAACACTAAACTTTCAAAAAAAAACTGCTCACAGGTTGTTATTTGTAATAATCATAGACATACAATAAAAAGACCAAAATAGACATACTTTGCTAAAGTTTTAAAATATGATTTAAAGGAGCTACTTGTCACATGGATGAACATGAGGAGGCAGGGTGCAAGTGCGGTTGTTTAATTACAGTCTGTGTTGATATGCAGTCCATATTGCAGTGTTCAGTCTTTATTCATATTCATATGTTTTATGTTTTGTTATGTTAATAGATTGTTTTGATCTATTTAAACCCAAATTAACCCCTAAAGTTAAACTTTAATGTTGTTTTTTTTTACTTGCTTTTTAAGTGAAAAAAATAGATTTATCATGATTTTAATTTTTTAAATAAATATATTTAATGTCATTAGTGAAACACGGGGCAGCACAGTGGCGTGGTGGGTAGCGCTGTCGCCTCACAGCAAGGAGGGTTAGGGTTTGATTCCTCGGCCGGGTGACCGGGGTCCTCTCTGTGTGGAGTTTGCATGTTCTCCCCGTGTCTCCATGGGTTTCCTCTGGGTTCTCCGGTTTCCTCCCACAGTCCAAAGACATGCAGTCAGGCCAATTGGACGTGCTAAAGCTTTTAGAGCAGGAAGTGAAACTGCATCCCTGTCCCTCATGGCCACTTGGAGAGCAGTTAGATCCCATTATTTTGAAAAAAATGTGTCCCAAAATCTGAGAATCAATTTGAAATGATGGAAAACGTTGAATAAAACCAGGGACCTCAGAGGCCTCCTAAAAAGATAATATAGGGGAGCAGACTATGGACTGTATGCACTGGACTCCCTGAGAGGGGTGAACTTTTTAATTCACAGAAGAGAGCTGGATCATAAGACAGTTAAAAAATATAGCTGAGGGCCACTCTTAGACGTATTTGGAGGGTTGTGTAAGACGCCCTATAGAGAGCTGCTAAAGAGGGCCCTGTAAAGAGGGAGCAGCCTGGGAAGAGTCAGACCAGATTGGGTTTTAAAAAACAGACATTATATATGTTTTTAAGGTTTATCAAAAAAGGTGTAAGGTTTGGATATGGTGGGGACTAGAAATGGTATGGCATTGTGTAAAAGGGGTGGGGGATTACCTCATCACCCCAGAGGGGAATAAAAAGGGATGTTTCGAGATGATATTTGTATTGTGGTTGACCAGGAACCGTCTTGCCATTTGATGCTCAATAAAGAGAAGGCCTTTTCCTTCCTTCCACAAGAACTCAGCAGCTGAAGGAATGAAGATTTCTTTTTAAATTTTATTAGGGCAATAGTATAGACAATATTAGAGTCACTTATAAATGTCCAGACCCTGGGCAAAAGACCCTTGGCTGCGACAGTAACATTAAGAACTAATTCACTACTGAAACTGAACTAAGTCAATTTTGTGTTTTAATGAAAAATATATAATATATATAATTATGTTTATGTGTGTACAACTGTTCAAAGCCGGTTTGCTAGTCATGTACTGGCTAGCATTTTTGAGTTATTACTGAAACGGTCACAATCCTTAACATTTGATAGTTTCAGTAGTGTTATTATTGTTCATGTAGTGACCAAATGTACTGTTCAGTCATTTGTTTTATCTACATAAACAGAATTCAGGTTTTAAGATCACTCTAAGCAAAAGGATTAAAGCATTTGAGTCTAAAATCCACATCAGTTAAAAGTCTAAAATGGTTTTTATCCCTGACTTTGTATGTGCCAATGATGTCACAAGAAAATACAACCAATACTCAGAAAGAAATGGATAATAAAGAGCAAACAGGGCTAACCAATGTTAGGAATAACATTGTGAAAAGAAGGGTTACAAGGGTCAGAGATCACACAAAGCAAAGGCAAGGGGTAATTATACTGGGAAGGATCAACATAAAACAATTGGGAATAATTACTGGTGTGTGGTTACACACAAGATAAACACAAGTTGAACAGTTACATATCTGTGGGCAACCTGGGAGGAAAGTGACAGAGAAAATTATGGCATTGCTTCACTGCTGTCCACAGACCTTTTTATTTTGGTTGGATTTCTCTTTTTCCTTCTTTTGGTTTTGAATCCGGCCCGAATTTCACAGAATAAATTGTGTGGCCTGTTACATTGGCTACATGTGACATATCTGTCATTTGTCATGGTTTTCCTCCTTTAAGTGATTAGACAGAATAAACACTGTAAAACACTGGCAAATAATTGCTCACGTGCATATATGTATAAATACATATAAAATACTGTATATTTTGTAATATTACAAATCTCTATATTTATAAGGGTTAATGTGGCCCAAATGTTTTGGTTAGATCAAGGTTTTTTTTTTCCATTTTGTCTAACTAATCACATCCAAAGGGCTGTGGGATGTTGTTTGGTTCACAAGTTTTAAGAACACAGCAAATGTTATGGCACAGCAACTTTGTATATGAATCATTTAAAACATAAAATAATAATAAAATAGTTATTGTGACATGCAGAAGTCTGTACTTAATAACACCCCCTGTGGCAATCATCACAGTTTGCACAGAATTGTGCAACTGCGGAGTCTTTCTATTCTTCTTATAGGACTTTTCACCCATTGTTCCTTGCAGAGCACTTCTGGTCTCAAATATTGCTGGGTCAGCATGTTTAAAATTTACGTGTGCACTTTCAAAGAAGGTTAAGTCGCAGACTGTGAGGGCCATTCCAAAAGCTTTTTGAAGTAGGGAGTTTTTGTATCATTGTCACATGTGGAAGCCAACAATTCTTTCAGCTTCAGTTTCTAACTGTGACTAACTTTTGTGTTTTTAGTGAAATACATTTTTCCATCTACCCCTGCAGTCTTTTCTTTTGCCACCGGATGCCACACAACCCCAAAGAATAGATCCGCCCCCATGGAAAGGTGGCAAGATGTTCTTTTTCAAGTTGTTCTTTTTTCCAATTATACTTTTGGTGATTGTGGCCAGAGATTTTCATTTTTTACATCATTAGTTCACAGAACTTGTAGACATAAATATAATAATATATATGATATATTTTTCATTAAAACAAAAAAGCTTATTAAATTGCAAAAATGATGTGTTTCAGTAGTGTATTAGTTCTTAATGTCACTGTCTCTTCCACCCAGGGTCTGGACATTTATAGGTAACGCTAATAT